>NW_025964112.1:40871211-40873711 GCF_023055435.1 Haliotis rufescens | reverse complement strand
AACAAAGCTGCTCTGTACATCACCATACCTAATGTGGTGCTGTAACAAAGCAACTCTTTACATCACCATGCCTATTGTAGGTACTGTAACAAAGCAGCTCTGTAACTAATCAGCATGCCGTTTTATATCTTGGCAACTGGAAGAAACTGCAAGACTCTCACCAGATCATTTATGAGAGAGGCCAAAGGTATGGTTTTGCTCGTTTCGTTCTCAGCGAATTCAAACCATTTCTCAATCCCCTCGTGGGCAATGTCCTGATCTGGTACGGCAGTCCCTGCTTGTATCTGTACGTGCACTGTAAAGTTGCGGGTCGAGGCATCGGCCCTCTCCAGTGTCAGTGTGATGTTGTTGTTGGATTGTCCCTCCTTTACCGTGATGTTGCCGGGTTGCTTCAGCTCGACTGGGACGACTGTGGAAGCAAACATCAATGTCCATGCGTCCACGTAGAATGTGGTATTAGGGTTAGTGAGTTGGGTTTAAGCATCTGTTTGCATTAACTTAGCCAAAGCACGGCGGAGCATCATAAAGTTGCTTCACACACGTACCCAAATAGAAAATCAAACCTAGACCTTCGGCATGTGAAGCCAATACTGTCACCACTATGTCACCCAAATGCCACGTGGAACATGATATGCCATCCGTTGTCGTCACTATTGTATAGTGATTCTTAAACTCATGTGTATGGTGTAATCGGAATCGTACAATGAACACTTCTTTCAGTGACGCCGGGTTTTGTCGCTTTCATATACCTGTAGAAAGGTGTTGTTGAAAATTACTGCACTTATACAGCGACGTGCATGCACGTGTGTGCGTGTGCGTGTATGTGTGGCTGCTTGTACTAGTCCAGACTTATGCCGATTTATAGTGCTAATCCACTGAGATACCGTGCCATAGTTTAACATGAAAACTCCACTCAGACACAGTATCCTGACTTCGAGCCGACCTTGTTTTAGCCCCTTAGTACCGAGCGCCAGACAGGGTAACAACAAGTACCATTTTCTAACGTCTGTTTAACGTCTGGTGGGGGTGGAGCCTGCGGGCATTCCCTCCTCCCGCTGAACCCCGGGGGCAGTGCTGAAGAAAGGAATCGGTAGAAGGAATTTAAAAGGAAAGTATTGTTATTTTAATTTTGAAAAATTAAAATTATTTGCCTCCAACCTTTTCAGGATTAATAATTTATGTTATGTCTTTTTTAAAACTAATTCTTATCTGTTCTGAACATACGTTCATTGTCAATGATGCATATTGTCACGTTGACGTCGCTGTCTCCTAAGAAGGAGTCTGTGATCCTCAGCAGGAATGTTTCAAAGGGGTCGAGAACCTGAGAAGTGAATGAAGATATTGTTTGTTTTGTTTCTTTGTTTGTTTATTGTTTAACGCCGCACTTAGCATTATTCCAGCTGTAAGACGGCGGTCTGTAAATAATCGAGTCTGGACCAGACAATCCATCGATTGATATCATGAGCATCAATCCACGCAATTGTGATTCGATGACATGCATGAACAAAGTCAGCCTGACCACCCGATCCCATTAGTCGTCTCTTACGACAAGCATTGTCGCCTGTTACGACAAGCATGGATTGCTGAAGACCTATTCTATCCCGGATCTTCACGGGTCAAACATGGTATCTATTACAACTGGACTGTGCAGACTTTAGTGCATATGACTTACCTTATCATCGGTTATGCGTACGACCAAACGAATTGATGCCAGTGTACCCGGCACTCTGTGTATTATACTAGTCCTTGCTGTGTAGTCTAACCCAGCCGATGTTGTTTCATCCATTAACGAGGACTGAAAAGCCATGATCAGCATGTTAAGGTACAGTAAAGTACGGTTATAACGAACTCAAAGGGACTACTAATTTTAGTTCGTTATAACCGTAGTTCGTTATAAGCATATATACAGCATAACTACAGCAAATAGTCGGGACCAAAAAGTAAGTTCGTTATATCCGTCAGTTCGTTATAAGCGTGTTCGTTATAACCGTAGTTAATTGTATTATGATTCTCAAAATATTCCAACATTATACTTAAACTAAACGTTTAAGTGTCCTTTACCCTGCCAACATGTCACTGGTTATTTGGAAAATACCAGCTCGACTGTATCAGATCCTCAAAACATTGTTTGTTTGTTTTGTTTGTTGTTTGACGCCGACAAGTAGTGGCAACCTGTCTCTACACTGGAATAAGAGTGGTCACCCGGTACCCGTCTCTACACTGGACTAGTAGTGGTCACTTGTCTCTACACTGAAATAGGAGTGGTCACCTGTCTCTACACTGGAATAGTCGTGGTCACCTGTTTCTACTCTGGGTTAGCATTTTGTTTGTGGGTTTGTTGTTTTACATCATTCAGCAATACTTCACGGCTTTCTGTATATAATCGAGTCTGGACCAAACAATCTAGTGACTGACACCATGTGCATCTAGCATGTACGCAATTTGGGGTACGATGACATACATCAACCAAGTCAGCGAGCCTGACCACCCGATCCCCTTA
>NW_025964112.1:40668711-40866211 GCF_023055435.1 Haliotis rufescens | reverse complement strand
TAAGTTGTCGCCGTTTCACAAGGTGTATATGTAGTGTTACGCGTGCCGCGTAAATTGTTATACCACATATACTCAGAGTGATACTGCTACAACGAATTTATTTGCCGAATTCAATCTGCCCTTGTAAAAGGATCACAATAATTAAAAAATAATAGAAATCTTGTGTTCGATTGAGCTGAGGCTAACTTGTGCTTTGACACGAGACTTGTAAGCAACATGCAGTTTTCTTGCTTCGTAGTCAGGTGTAAGGGAATTATTCTCCCGCTCAGAATTCCACGTGCAACCTGTTTCTTCGTAGCGGGGTATAACGGATTTATTCTCCTTCTCAGAAATTTATTTCCCTCCCATATACATGGTATTAAATCAAGATCACGTGGACCTATGATGAAGTGCGTTATAGGCTGGCCAGATGATTTACATTTCTTATTTATTTATTTCCAACATATGTGAATATCTAAAGTTTAGCACTGAAGAAATGCTTCCCTTTTGATATGTCTGGGTGACTATCACTGTATGAAATTTCAAGTACATGTGGGGGCACAGATGGCCCATTCCTCCTCTAAGGCACCACAAATCGCTGTGCAAAGTTGGGCATGCAAGAAACCTTTGATCGTGGGTTCGAATCCCGCTTCGTACCGATTATGTTTCTTTCTGTTTTTTGTTTCTTGGTTCGTGAGCACCATACCCGTGCTCGTTGGTTTCTCCAAAGTGGTAAATGTCTAACATGTCTAAATGTCTAACATCACTTCGGGCGTTCCTCCCACATCAAGGGAGACATCCCGTGATATGATTGTAATACCAACTCACTTACTCACTCAAATACATGTACGCCTATTATTTTTATATTACCAGGTGTAACGTATATAACCATCACTGTGTCCGCCCCGTCCCGAATAACTAGAATTCCATGAATTCTTTTAGGATTTTGGAAACGGTTGTGTCGCTTTTATTTATTTGATAAATAGATGTTCTTTCATACCTTATCAAATATCAAGTTTTCTGCTTCGGTAATGTTTAATGAATATAATGAAAAGTGTACATCGGGAACCTCTAAGTAGCGCTGTAAAACATTCTAACGTTATCGGAACTATTTTGCTACAGTAAATACCAGAAATGTGTTGATCAAAAGCAGCTTTTCTAAATCATTATTAAGAAAAAGCAATATCTCAATATGAACTGCACCATGCGTCGTTAGACTAGGATACCATACCCAAATCTGAAACGATTTAGAAACCTACTTGTTCTGGAAAATAAGCAAATCAAAACTTACAGTTTCACTGTGATGGGCCTGTGATGAAGAAGCCCCCACAACTGTGCTTAAATACACAGCGTGCAAGTTTAATTTACATAATAAATCCTTTTAAGGTTATTTATTTTTAAGAAATGTTCCCTATGTCTTTCCTGAACTGCAGAGTCGAAGACATCCATTGGTCAGATTTTGGAAAGAAGAAGATGACGTCATGACCATAAAATGGCTTGGTTTTAACATAATAATATGCAGTACAGAAGAGATCGTTTCGTTGGATGTTGACCATTAATTAAGCGTTTTATTGATTTCTATGGGTAACGATGTAGAGCATACGGACACACCTACCCCCCACCCCCACCCCCTTTTATATTTTAGCCACATGCTGTGAATCGTGCGTGGGTGGAATATCGATCCACGCAATTGGGATACGATGACATGCATGAACCAAGTCAGCGAGCCTGACCACCCGATGCCGTTAGTCGCCTCTTACGACAAGTACGTCAGTTTATAATGTTGGATAAAATTCACGCATTAATTTTATCCTTCTTAAATACACCTGGCAATGTTTTCATGTTTTTTTTTTATGTTTTTCATCGAGATGTGGAAGGAAACTGTTTGATTCGTGAAATTGTATTGAGCTATTTGTCAGCCTTACATGCAGTCTATTGAAATTGTCATGCTTTTAATTGTCATAACTGTCATAAATAATATACTGCCGAGCAAAAGCAAGTTTATACCCATGCATATGTTTAGTGGTTTAAAATGAAAGAAACAAAAATTTGTTATTCCATCTCGATTTATGTGATATGTGGGCGGTATCTCCCAGCAGGTGTTTCAGCCTATAGTAACGTTTTGATTGCGTTTGTAATGTTTAAATTAAATCCATTTTTCAAGTGTATACTTTATTGTTTGAATGGCGTTTTTTAGAAGTTAACTGATGACAACGTTAATACAATTTATGGACTGCTTGACAAAGAAACAAGGATCTCTACCGAACCGTTGTTTAAATGGTATAACATTCATGCTGTTATCCATAAATTCTGTCTGTGTATACTTTTATTTCCCCGGCGTTTTAGTTCGTGGAACGAAACTTCACGGGTTACATCAACAGTAATACGTGGATTTTAATTAAATGCATAAAAGTTTATTTTTCTGGATGTCATGCTTCGTTCTTTACAGCAGACATTATGCATCAACAGAATATCTGTTTGGCATTTGAACAAAGCTACGATATTTCTCTATACACACTTTTCAAACACAAATAGCACGAAAGCAGTGCCAACCGATGACCTGAAGGGCGAGGCGACCTTACTGCAGTGCACTTGCACTGCACTGCACTGCACTTGCACTTGCACTGCACTGAGCTGAGCTGAACTTTATTACACTAAGGCCGCTATCAGCGGCATTAGAGGAACAGCACTGATACATCAAGACATACATCACTCTACACAACTATACAATATATATCAACAGATTTACCGAGCAAGGGCTTCAGTAAAAAAAGATACAGGAAAGTGTTTAGGTACGAGATAAATTGATAGGGTTAAATAGCAGCATTATAATTTTACAGAATTTGGATAATTATCTAAGTGTTCACAAATCTTTACTATTAAAAACAAATTCATTTTGTACATATTTGGTGAAATAGTTTCTAATCAGCTGTTTTCTCTCATTTTGAAATAGTGGACAGATAAGTAGATAGTAGAACTCATCACCTAAATCAAATGATTTACAAAACAGACATTTTCTTTCAGTCAAAGGTATTTTTAACTATCTTCCAGTTTCAATTTGGAGATTTTGATTGGAGGTTCTAAATTTTAATAAGTCTCGCTATATACATATTTTCATATTTAAATAAGTTTCGAAATTCAGGGATTCATTATGGCATACATGGCTCCTTTGGAAGATTTATCTCGTGTGGCTTTCCAGCATTGTAAATTGTAAATTTCTTAACCATATTTTTAAGATGATTTGAACTTTGAAAACTTTGTGATTGCCAAATGAAACTTAGGTAAAGATCGTCTAAGATTTGTTACAAATGCTATCAATTTAGGTTTGCGTCTTTCAAATAGGTTATCATTATATAATAGCTTATAAATGAGTGAAGATAATTCTCATGATTTTCCGGATAAGAGTTTTGCGTAAATAGAAACCATTCTGATCTCATCTACATTTATTTCTGATCTTAACTACATTTATTACAGAAGATCGTCCAAGTTCGCCATAAACCATATATTTTGGGGAACTGGTCCGAAGTTATGTTAAATGTTTTAGAAAACGTAGTTGGACACGTTCTACATGATATACATTTTCGAACCCCACACTTCACATCCATATAGAAGAATTGGTAAGACCATACTTTCGAAAAGGCGCAGTTGGTAACCAACTGACAGACACATTAATTTCGTTGCTTGCAGACCAGATTTTGTTTTCTAATAGTGAATTTAGAATTCTTCTGTATGGTGACGTCATGGAATTTATAGGACTCAACATATTCCAAAATATCTTGCCCAATTTTAAAAGTATGGTTGTAATCACGTTTTGACCCTCCAAAAATCATTACTTTTGTTTTCGAGACATTAACCTCAACCATCGATCACAATACTTATTAAAAGAGCCCTGTATATGTATAGCCATGAGGTCGTCATCATCTGCATACAGTAGCAAAAAGATGGTGATTATATTTTCAATTCTATTATTGAATTCATTTGGTCTTATCTGGACGGGGGCGGTCGGGTAGCCTAGTGGTTAAAGCGTTCTCTCAACATGCCGAAGACCCGGGTTCGATTTCCGACATGGGTACAATGTGTGAAGTCCATTTCTGGTGTCCCCCGCCGTGATATTGCTGGAATATTGCTAAAAGCGGCGTAAAAACCATACTCACTCACTCACTTATCTGGACGCCTTTATACGAGTTGTACAAAAGAGTTCTTCTAAATCTAACGAGCGTTGAGTGTTCATGTTCTGAAGTGCTTTGCAGTGTAGTGAATTAGCTGAGAAAAACATCACATGATCATTTCTTTGATATTGTCATCCATGTCGGTAAGAGAGCAGTACAATTACAGATGGGTATATGACCCTAACTAATGCCGTTTCAAAGTTTTGTGTTTAACACTTGGACACATATCTCGTGCATTCAGACTCTATATCGCATCAATATGTAAAACTACCCTCTCTCGTCTTCAGCAGTGTGATTCGCATGCTTTGATAAACCTACCATTCAAGCTGCCTATTTTACCCTTTGAGCTAAACCGCTGCACATGGGTGAGGGAAAAGGTGAAATGGGTTTAGCGTAGGGTTCAAAATGATTGTGTGTGTGTGTGTGTGTTCGTGTGTGTGTATGTGTTCGTGTGTATGTGTGTGCGTGCGTGCGTGCGTGTGTGTTTGTGTGTGTGTCTTCGTTTGTGTGTGTGTGTGTGTGTGTGTGTGTGTGTGTGTGTGTGTGTGTGTGTGTGTGTGTGTGTGTGTGTGTGTGTGTGTGTGTGTGTGTGTGTGTGTGTGTGTGTGTGTGTGTGTGTGTGTGCGCTTGTACTTGTCCGGACTTATTCCAGTTTTATAGTGCTAGTCCACTGAGATACCATGATGCACTTTAAATGAAATAAATACCCCCCAACACGTCCCATTTTAATTCTGGAAACCCAAAAGTCCAGAAACTCTACGCTCTTTGCCCAGTCTCGGTTAAAGGTATTTACAAAATTAAACATGCCGTTTTCATGGGAACATACCAAGGAAGAAAAAATGAAAAAAAAATTGTTTAAAAACTCAATATTTAGACTATGTCGCCCATGGGCCTGCCCATGGGCGAAGTCTGGCCCATGGGTAAGCCCATGGGCAGGCCCATGGGCGAGAATATGATCCTTTACTTAAAACTCATGTTTTTGTTTCGCAAATACATTTAATGTATTCATTCAAGTATCATGACACAAAATTTAACTCATTTTAACTTAATTCAACTATTTTATAGCGATATTGAAATATTTCGCCCATGGGCGAGAAAAAGGTTTGGCCCATGGGCAGGCCCATGGGCGAGAATATGTTCCTTTACTTAAAACTCATGATTTTGTTTCGCAAATATATTAAATGTATTTATTGAAGTATCATGATACAAAATTTAACTCATTTTAACTTAATTCAACTATTTTATAGCGATATTGAAATATTTCGCCCATGGGCGAGAAAAAGGTTTGGCCCATGGGCAGGCCCATGGGCGAGAATATGTTCCTTTACTTAAAACTCATGATTTTGTTTCGCAAATATATTAAATGTATTTATTGAAGTATCATGACACAAAATTTAACTCATTTTAACTTAATTCAACTATTTTATAGCGATATTGAAATATTTCGCCCATGGGCGAGAAAAAGGTTTGGCCCATGGGCAGGCCCATGGGTAGGCCCATGGGCACGCCCATGGGCGAGAATATGTTCCTTTACTTAAAACTCATGATTTTGTTTCGCAAATATATTAAATGTATTTATTGAAGTATCATGACACAAAATTTAACTCATTTTAACTTAATTCAACTATTTTATAGCGATATTGAAATATTTCGCCCATGGGCGAGAAAAAGGTTTGGCCCATGGGCGAGAATATGTTCCTTTACTTAAAACTCATGATTTTGTTTCGCAAATACATTAAATGTATTTATTGAAGTATCATGACACAAAATTTAACTCATTTTAACTTAATTCAACTATTTTACAGATTTATTGAAATATTTCGCCCATCGGCGAGAAAAGGTTTTGCCTTCGAAATCCTTGAATATTATATCATGCCAGAGTTCTGAAATTCAGTGACAATGTTGCTGAACAGTAGAATCTGATGGACGTATTGTGCAGAACCTGTTTGACACTATGGGTTCCAGGACCACTAACACTAAAAGTTTGGTCCTAACCGCACCCAACATCTTTAATGAACCCGGCCTTATCTCTCAAAACGTTTTGGCAGTTTATGATACGAATTCATGTGCGTGTACAACATTAAATTTTAGTTAGTTTCTATTTCATTTCCCATTTTATGACCCGTTGATACATCACACTGTGCAATTACGTGACAGGTACGCGTGCGCGTATTTTAATGGAAAGAAACTATTCGTCTTTTATTGCATAACGTTTGGCTGAATATCTTACATTCTAACGAAATCTCGAAATAATTATTTAATTACAAGCAGTGTCGAACTGACCAGTAGGAATTATGTTTCAATGCGATTGAGGAAAACGTGAGTGAATATTGTGACACTAAAGCAACTTTTAACTGCATTGTCACTTTTGGTATGAAAATGGTAACAGTTCAGAAAAAACAACAGCCTTCTTATGATAATTCTCATATTCTCATTAGTACGTTGTGTCTAATTACAGTGTCGGCCTTATTTACAGGTGATTCTACAATACTTGTTGTCGGTCAATTACAATCTGCCACACCACGCGTGAATAAACAGTTATGCAGGTGTTGCTGTGGGCAAATACCTAGCCTGTACATGTATATTTTTGTGGATACATGTATTACATATTTTCGTTGATATGTGGATATATTAAGCACCAAGACACAAAACGTTTATGAAAGATGAATTTGTGCCTTGATATATATATTCAACGCGAACGAAGCTTGTATTTTCTCCGCGATCCTGATGTGTATCATCGTTTAATTGGTCATTCATTAAAAGTATGTTGTGAGGCGATATCAAAGGAGTCGCCCAATATACACAGTGTCGTCCGTTTCGCGTGAACTACCACCCTACCCTGTCAGTAAGAGTTATATAATCGGTACACAAATATATTTTGTGCGATGTCAGTGTGGAAGGAGTTTGAATTACGTCCGCCAGTGGCCACAGAAAGTATAGTACCAATCAACAAGGCCAATGCCGTACTAATAACCTAGTGACTCGCGTAACAACAACTGTCAATATGTCTGCTACATCTACCATACCATCATCCCTGTCACAACTGGCGTATTAACGGCTTATTCAAAATATTAATTGTAGAAATGTCGTTACCAGACTAACGTACGTCGTATTCAGTCCTCAACTGGATGTCACATTCCTTATATCAGTTAACAGCCCTGTTTGTGAAAATATTTACTAGACATAAGATTTAAAGACTAATAAAATCAATTGTAAGACCGCATAGACCATAAAACCGAATAAAATATGTCTTGGTATCATGTGTATTAGATGATGGCAATGACCGGAAATGTTATAAGGTTGGATTAAGAAGGAGAAACATTAAAGTGTTTTACAATACTTGGAAACATGAGCAATAAGATGCACGGAATAGGGAAAAAGGATGAAAACAAATTGAAAAGGATTTTAATACAAAATTATCGAACTAAATAACTTGCCTGAACAGAAGGGGTACCCAAACTTGTTTGACAGTTATTCGTGTGTTGTAGACTGTCGAATGGGACTCATGTGTGTACGTAGGGTACGCATATCTATTGCAAGTTTTAGTACTCATACACTTTCTCTTTTTGTGTTTTGTTTGTTTGTTAGTTGTATAACGCCACACTTAGCAATATTTCAGCTGTATGACGGCGGTCTGTAAATAATCGAGTCTGGACCAGACAATCCAGTGATTGACATCATGTGCATCGATCCACGCAATTGGGATACGATGACATGCATCAACCAAGTCAGCGAGCCTGACCACCCGATCCCGGTAGTCGCTTCTTACGACAAGCGCTGTCGCCCTTTTACGCCAAGAATGGTTTGTTGAAGATCCTCACGGGTCTATTGAATGCAGGGATTTGTGTAAAGTCATCAGACAGCATACAATGCCAACTAAAAAATTATACTCAGTGTCTCCGCAAAGTAATATAGTACGGTACTTAGAGTACATGTGAGATTATACTCAGATTAGGGAGATGTTTAATCCATATAACGTATTATTATTCTACCTAACAATGTATTTAATGAAATGAATGCAAAACAAACTCAACGGCTAAAAGGTTTCATTGAAAAAACTACCCCTAGTCTTGACTAATAAAACAACTGCAACCCGACACAGATTAAACGCAACTTACAAACACAATCATAATCTGGTTAGTCTGTATCACTCAACGAGACCGCTTACTCTGCCCACAGTATGACAGTATTGGGCAGTTCAGTAATTAGGAGCCAAAACCAGGCAGGTACGCTGGTCACACTTGACTGGTCTGACTGATGATTAGGTCGTCTGACAATTGGGAGTGAACCATAGCAAGAGGTATCTGCGAAACTATTTGCTCCTTTTATGGGACCGATTAGTTTTATGACCATGGGCCTCGGCACAAGCGTGGTGTTGGAAGACAAGTTTTACATGTACATCCGATATGGTGACTGTTTTTCGCTATTCATATTCTAAATACATTCATAATACCACAACATTTTAGTACTCCTTGAAACTTTACAATCACTTCAATATGGACAATAGATTGAACGAGAACACTTGATATATTGCAGATTATTAAATCATTGTCTCTAGTATCAGCCGCTACGTTTGTATCGTTTGCATTGTACAAAGAAATATTTTATCTGTCATTTTGCAGATTTAGCCTCAGAATGTGCTCATTCGAATTAGGAACGAAAATAATTGCTTATCATGAGTATATATGATACAGTTAAAAGTTACTTGTACACTGTAGACGTATTCACTTTAAAGTCGCATACGACCTTCGCGAGCGAGTTGAATGATCCAGGTTAATTGGAACGAAGTCTAGAAAGGGTTATAAAGTTTTGTATTTGGTAACGTGTAGGTTTGATAAATATAATTTTTTAAATTCCTTTTATTTCAATATGTAAAAACATAACTATGCGCTTAAAAACAGAGCTGACTTGATGGGAGATAGCCACCTCAGATTGTCTGTTGGACACGGTTTAACCTTACTGTGTCCTCACCCTGGTTGTTGTTACCGTTGTTATAAGGGATTAAGAGCTACGGCTCATTGCATTTTTGGTTACAGTCTGTATCACTAAAGTGGACATGTGCAGGTGAACTCTGTTCAATTGGTATATGAAATGCCCCAAAATGTGAACTCCAGACAATAATAACCTGAGGGTAAATCCACGTGCGTCTGCCTTTCCCCTCGTTCACCTTCGAAATCCTTGATTATTATATCATGCCAGAGTCCTGAAATTCAGTGACAATGTTGCTGAACAGTAGAATCTGATGGACGTTTTGTGCAGAACCTGTTTGACACTATGGGTTCCAGGACCACTAACACTCTGAGCTGAAAAAATTTGGTCCTTACCGCACCAAACATCTACAAGTTTGTAAGCTTGTAGACATCATTAAGAAGTAATTAACAGTCCCATGCTGAGACCTTTCTCAAAATTCAGACCGGTGGCAGGCTGCCAACAAAGAAAAGAAAATATCGCAACCCCGACACGAGTGTGCTCAGTCAAACAATGAACTTACGACCGGCAGTTGAGTATGCCGATGCTGTATCTCAGCCGTGTAGGCCTGAAAATTTAAACATGCTAATTAAATCCAAAATCGTATAATTATTTTTAATAGAAACCGTATCTTAATTTGTTCTTGCACTGCATCATATCGTGTATTTCATCTGTATATGTGTAATGTGTATATGTATCAATGACTACACTTATACCGCATATTCTGCAACAGACTATAATTAATCACCTTATTATTGTCTCTCCATTTACCATGGCTGACTGCACTGATACCCTTTTAACAGTGGACACCGATATCAGTATACATGTAGGCTTTTTGTTCAAAAAGGAATATGCAGGAAATTATATGTAACAATTAACTGTGTACTAATTACATGTTTGAATGTTATCAGTTTTACGTTCTGAGATACAGTGATGTAAGCATCTTCTAAAATCTTCTAAAAATATAATAAAATACAAAACTCTCTCCCGTAATTTTTTGTGGAAATCATTCGATCAAGTAAAAATGACTGCGTGACAAGACGAATCAACTATTTATAACTGATAAAAGAAACTGCCGTATTTTAGGAACAGTGCTATAACAAAACATTTGAAATTTCTAACAAGCAGATAACATTAGAGACAGTGACTAGACTACAGGTACGTAATCCGTATCAATCAAAGGTGTAAAAAAACTGAAAATCATATCTGTCGGAGACCTACCAAATAACCAAGTTTTATCATTACTATATTTATTACAATGCAAATACTTTAGTGATACATTTTTTAGAGGAGAGGGCATACACACAAGTATATTGCTTCCGTGTGTGAATGCAGGTTGTACTTGGTATCTCAGTTCTCAGTTTCATACCGGTTGTATAACTGAATTTGTATATGGAACCATGCGTACAGCATGACAATTACTTGCTATTCGTCAGTTTACAACACACATAACACGGTCAAACAATTTTAGGCACCGCTTTTACGAGTTTTTTAGTACAATAATGTTTTATTAAAATCTATTTCAATTTGTTTTCACCATTTTCCCTATTGACAGTCGTTGTTACGTGCGTCACTAGGTAATTAGTACGGATTGACCTTGTTTATTGTTTCTATACTTTGAGGATTTCTGTGGCAAGTGGCGGACGTAATTCAAACTCCTTCCGCACTGACACCGCATCAAATATATTTGTGTACCGATTACATAACTCTAATGGACAGGGTGGGGTGGTAGTTCACCGGACGACACTGTGTATATTGGGCGGCTCCTTTGATATCTCCTCCAAACATACGTTTATTGAATGACCCCATTAAACGATGATACACATCTCGATGAATATATCAAGGCACTAATTCATCTTTCATAAACATTTTTTTGTCTTTGTGCTTAATATATCCACATATCAACGAACATTTGTAAAACATGTATCCTAAAAAAAATAAACATTTTCAGGCTAGGTATTTGCCCACAGCAACACCTGCATAACTGTTTATTCACGCGTGGTGTGGTAGATCGTAATTGACCGAGTGCAGGTATTGTAGAATCACCTGTAAATAAGGCCGACACTGTAATTAGATACAACGTACTAATCAGAATTATCATAAGAAGGCTGTTGTTTTTTCTGAACTGTTACCATTTTCATACCAAAAGTGACAATGCAGTTAAAAGTTGCTTTAGTGTCACAATATTCACTCACGTTTTCCTCAATCGCATTGAGACATAATTCCCACTGGTCAGTTCGAAACCGCATGTAATTAAATAATTATTTCGAGATTTCGTTATATGTAAGATATTCAGCCAAACGTTATGCAATAAAAGACGAATAGTTTTTTTCATTAAAATACGCGCACGCGTACCTGTATATTGCATACCTAGTGTCACGTAATTGCCCAGTGTGATGTATCAACGGGACATAATAGAAATAATAGAAACTAACTAAAATTTAATGTTGTGGAAAATAACTCCAATGAATTGGAGTACACGCACATGAATTCGTATGATAAACTGTCAAAACGTTTTGAGAGGTAAGGCCGGGTTCATTAAAGATCGCTACAATATGTAAAACAGGTGAAATTTGTAGAACTAAAGGAAACATCCAACCAAATGCCCTTTTTAAATAGTAATGTAATGATATAATATCAAGTATATTTCACATGATACAATATACTTTGCAAACAGTTAGTTGATGCTTGAAAGGGACTGACGAAAACATGGGCGAAATATTTCAATAACGCCGTAAAATAGTTGAATTAAGTAAAAATTAGTTAAATTTTGTGTCATGATACTTGAATAAATACATTTAATGTATTTGCGAAACAAAAACATGAGTTTTGAGTAAAGGAACATGTTCTCGCCCATGGGCCGAACCTTTTCTCGCCCATGGGCGAAATATTTCAATATCGCTATAAAATCGTTGAATTAAGTTAAAATGAGTTTAATTTTGTGTCATGATACTTCAATGAATATATTTAATGTATTTGCGAAACAAAAACATGAGTTTTAAGTAAAGGAACATATACTTGCCCATGGGCAAAACCTTTTTCTCGCCCATGGGCGAAATATTTCAATATCGCTATAAAATAGTTGAATTAAGTTAAAATGAGTTAAATTTTGTGTCATGGTACTTGAATGAATACATTAAATGTATTTGCGAAACAAAATCATGAGTTTTAAGTAAAGGAACATATTCTCGCCCATGGGCCAAACCTTTTTCTCGCCCATGGGCGAAATATTTCAATATCGCTATAAAATAGTTGAATTAAGTTAAAATGAGTTAAATTTTGTGTCATGATACTTCAATAAATACATTTAATGTATTTGCGAAACAAAATCATGAGTTTTAAGTAAAGGAACATATACTCGCCCATGGGCCTGCCCATGGGCCTACCCATGGGCCTGCCCATGGGCCAAACCTTTTTCTCGCCCATGGGCGAAATATTTCAATATCGCTATAAAATAGTTGAATTAAGTTAAAATGAGTTAAATTTTGTGTCATGATACTTCAATAAATACATTTAATATATTTGCGAAACAAAATCATGAGTTTTAAGTAAAGGAACATATTCTCGCCCATGGGCCAAACCTTTTTCTCGCCGATGGGCGAAATATTTCAATTTCGGTATAAAATCGTTGAATTAAGTTAAAATGAGTTAAATTTTGTGTCATGATACTTGAATGAATACATTAAATGTATTTGCGAAACAAAAACATGAGTTTTAAGTAAAGGATCATATTCTCGCCCATGGGCCTGCCCATGGGCCTACCCATGGGCCAGACTTCGCCCATGGGCAGGCCCATGGGCCACACTTCGCCCATGGGCAGGCCCATGGGCGACATAGTCTAAATATTGAGTTTTTAAACAATTTTTTTTTCATTTTTTCTTCCTTGGTATGTTCCCATGAAAACGGCATGTTTAATTTTGTAAATACCTTTAAGCGAGACTGGGCAAAGAGCGTAGAGTTTCTGGACTTTTGGGTTTCCAGAATTAAAATGGGACGTGTTCCCCCTCAAAGACAATATACTGACTCCGAGCGGACCAGCCCTTGTTTGGTCCCCTCAATGCCGAGAACCAGGCAGGGTAACCATCTGTTTCTTTTGGCATGACGCGACCTTCCATTATGACGCGACCTTCCATTCTCCAGACTGACGCTCTATCCACTAGACCACGGAGGCAGTCCACTGCGCATGGAGTACAGCAAGTGAAAACACAGATCCAGTTTTGTTTAAAAGGAGGGGTTCATTTTATTATCAGAAGTGAATTTACAAGTGCATGTTAAATGCACAAATCTGCAGCTATAGTTGTAGTGCCGTGATGCGTACACACTTGTATATATTCACCACCCAAACTCCACCCGTGTCGATCTGCTTGTGGACAACGGTATTCACTATATATGATATCGTTACTGAGCTAGTGAGTATTGTTTAACGCCTTAATTTTCAAGCTATCCAACTGATTCTGAACAAGACAAAGCACGAGTAGCGATCCACGGTATTGTGACAGGCAGCAGCCGATTCTCTTCAGTAGACACTTCGAACAAGCATGGAATAGTTGGATCTAGCCTTAACTGGAATCTCCCTGACGTTTCTGTCGTTAGACAATTGGCGTTCACTGTTACAGCATGAAAGAGTGAATATAAAACGTAAGAGAACAAACAGTCTCGGTAATCTGCAGACACAGATCCCATTGGGTGTACAAAAACAAAATAGCGATGAAACTCAATGATGACACCGGGTGCTCGCGAAACGGGTAAGCACCCGTCATTAACACTATTTGCATACAGAGCCAGATTAATCAACCAACAAACCATTCAACCTTACAGCCAGACAACCAAATACTTGTATCAATCAATCGACCGACCGACCGACCTTGGTCAATCAATCAATCAATCAATCGATTAAACCATCGATTAAACCATCGATTTAACTATCAATTTAACCATCAATTAAACCATCAATTAAACCATCAATTAAACCATCAATCAAGCCATCAATCAAACCATCAATGAATCACGACGGCCAGAGGTTACGATAAGTATACGTATAGATAGATATGTAACCAAGGTGACAGTTATCATTTATGTGCATACTTAATAATAATTATTATGCTATACCATTGTGGTATTAATAACTTTGACCTGATTTCAAATCTTTTAGTCGTGAAGAATAACATCATTATGACAATTCATCTTGTGAAACAGCTTGACAAGGAAATAAATAATCAGGAATAGAGGACAAGTTACACAAGTCACATTATCTATCTCCTTCTGGGATATTTTTGTTCCAACGAGCGGCCTCACGTGGAACGGCGGCCTGTGCACAAACCAGACAATCAAGTGATCGATGGACCAGACAATCCTGGGACATGATAATGCCTGTACTAATGATTTGCAACTATACCTTCTCGCGGAGAGTGTTTTGCCACTCTGAATCTTTATGCATAGATTTAAATATGAAACAGATATTTTCGTAGTTTTAGCGTAGGTGGGTAAATCAGTGGAAGGGAATTGGCTATTTGACCGTTATTGAACGATATCAGTGAGTGAGTGTAGGAGGGAAGCCCGAAGTGATGCAGGTCTTAGACGTTTACCACTTCGATAAAACCCACGAGCACGGTGCTGACAAACCTAGAAACAAACCATATGTTCCGTGATATTTAGGTGAGCACTTGACTTGCTTTTGCACGTGTTTGTGACGGATGCCATCGATGGGGCAGGAACCGCTCACCTGTTCGCGACACCTGGTCTCATCAATGCTTGATAGTGATTCATAAAACACATGCTCATGATATATGTCGTACAACTGACTCTGCTTTTGCAGAGATTTCTTATGAACATGGAAATGGTTTTGTCGTTTTATTAAGAAAAAACAAACACTGAATTGGGAAAGTTTATTACATCATGTATCTGGAATCACTGCAGTCTGGGGCATCTATAAAAAAAGTTTTTCAAGGTTGAGTAAAAGCGGAAACTATCACCAATTACATGTTCAACCGTTTATCTGTATTGGAGCGGTATCAGCGACCTTGGAAACTATTATTTGGTGTTTTTGCCAAAATGGCGTCTGACGTAAGAGACGGTGAAAACGACGACAATCACCGTCATGACGACCGCAACAGCGCCGACACAAATCAAGGCAGACACTAGCCAGTTTCGACTGTCGTTGGATGCAGTGGGTTGAGAATCTACAAAAAATGAAAATAAGTTTGACAGTTGTTGAAGTAATTGGTACTGTACTTCAGTAGGGGTGACCGAGTGATGCACACTCCTGTCCCCACGAACATGGTTCGATTCTCAAGTTTGGAGGATCGTGTCGCACGATAGGAAACCTTAAGGCAGCGTTACACCCATGCTCCCTTGCATCCCTACGCGGTCCTACCGTGGAGATTAACACACGACAGAATACACCCTTGTATCCCATGCCTGTCCCAAGAGCCGACCAAACGAATGGTCAGGCTCGGTAACTCGGCTGATTGTGTGTCATCATGTGGATAGTTGTTCATTCTTTCAGCCACTGGTTCAGACTCGATTATTTACAGGCCGCCATGAGTGAGTGAGTGAGTGAGTTCGGTTTAACGCCACTTTTAACAGTATTCCAGTCACGGCGCGTCAGGTTAGTGTGGAAGGAAAGCCCGAAATTATGCATGTCTCAGACGTTTACCACTTCGGTGAAACCCACAAGCACGGGCATGGTGCTGACAAACCTAGGAAATATGACGTTGCACTTGTGAATATAATGAAATGTCGATATTTCGTCGCATTGCATAGGACCACTTCCGTGGTCTAGTGGTAGAGCGGATACCCGGCCGCGTCATACCGAAAAGACGTTAAAAGATGGTACTTGCTCTTATCCTGCCTGGCTCTACGCATTAAGGGGCCAAACCAAGGACTGGTTGGCTCAGAGTCAGTATACTGTGTCTGACTGGGATATTCATGTTAAACTACATTGTACGGCATGGTATCTCAGTGGGCGCACTATAGAATCGGCATCAGTCCGGACAAGTACAAGCAGCCACACACACGTGCATGCACGTCGCTATTTAGTGCAATAATCTTGGACGCGACGTTAAGCCCCATTTTACCTCACCTAGTATTGCGTAGCCTCTCCGCATCCAAACCGGACTTGCTTGGAAAATACGGAAAGAGATACTGTTGTCCCCCGTTAGCTTACCTGTAACGTTTGTGTCGCGATTCGCGAGATACACCACAGCATTCAGAACTTCCTCATCGAAACTTTCTAACATTCGCTTCCGTCGTCCGCCGCATGTCATCTGAAGAAAAACATGAACACTTATTACTTCGCCTGCAGATCTCTTTGCAGTGTTCTACCAGACATCGCCGTATGGCAACGTTGGGTTGACATGCTGAAGACCAGGGTTCGAATACTCACAAAGGTACAAAATCCATGTTGCCACCACACTGATGTGGTTCGAATACTGCTTACGCTGCGCGCAAAACTATTCAACCGCCCACGATATTGCTTACGTCCAGTCTGACAACTGACACTAGTGGAGGCTCCTTGTTTGTAGAGGGATGTTTTTAGATTTTAAAAAACCCAAAAGATTGAATCGCAGTTTGAAAATAAGAAGGACGTGTATTTGAGGACGTTTCCGTCAATAGATCTGATAGAGAAGTTCTAACTAATAGAAACATTCATTTGTTTTGCAAACAGGCTGGTATTCAAGCTTTTCCAATCACGGTACTTATATTAGAACTGGTAGCTAATCTATACTGAAAATGTTTGTAACATTACAGTCATCTTCCCGAGGCAAGGGAGTTAAAAGTCCAGTTTCCACCCTTGCCGGACTCGACTGGAATTATGGAGTTATATTTTGGCTGGACTAATGAGTGTATGCATAGTCCAATCAAAATCGCGTAACGAAATCAACATCCGGTTCGTCAACTGCCGTGCTGATTTCGGTCGATTGCAGGATTTGCCAATTATGTGTATCGACATGTTAGCGTCGACAGATATTTGGCAACTATTTTCATGTTTTCAATCAAGTTGCTCACGTGATCTGATGCACTTTGCGGGGTAAAACCCGTTTTGTTACAATATAGATCTTGATTATCGTCTTGGCGCCGCCATTTTGTTTGAAGCGAATGCAAGCGTCATGAGAGATGGAATCTGATTGATCAATAGGAAGGAGATAGAAAGGACATAACAGGCTACGTTCGAGCCTGGAAACTCCAGCTTAGTTCGGCAAGGGTGGAAACTGGACTTTTACAGTCAGTTAACGCCCTTGCCTCGGGAAGTTGCAGTATAGCTTCAGTTACAATGACAATATCGGCATCAGTGACGCTATATTAAAACTTTTGTTGTGACATTGTAACTGACTTACAACATTGATGCCGGTGTCTCGGGCATGTACGGAGACGTGTGCGGTGACGCCTAATGATGGTGACGACTGAGAGGCGTCGTAGCTGTCGAAGTAGAATGCTTCCACTCTGAAGCACATTGTTTGTTTCCCCGAGTCTGCAGTCCACTGTGGGCCGGTCACCAGCAGGGTCTTGGCTTTTTGAGGCACGCACCTGCAAAAATACATTACAGCACCTATACTTTGCAAAACAGGTAGCGGGTATTTTGTTTTGAGGCGAAACTACAGAAAAATACACCAATGTCTGGCAATCAAATAATTTGTGTGGCAAGAACATTTCCGAAGAAACCAAGCTCCCAAACACAACTTCAACCCCGGCATCATTGAACACGCGAGGGACGTCATTAGCAGACGTGTACGTCAACATCAAAATCTGCGCCCCTCTCTTAATGTACTCGGCGTTGCTATCACTGATGAGTTTAACAACATGGGTCAAGCTGACATTGGTCGACTCATCAGAAGCATGCCTCGAAGAATTCGTGCATATCTGGCCATCAGAAGTGGTTTTACCCGATATTAGTGACGTTGGCTGCAAAATAATTGACCCCTGACCATTTCATCAGACCAACAATTAAAACCCATATGCCCCACTTTCATATGCTAAAAACCTAAATATGTTTTAATTTAAAGAACATTTTAATTGTGAAAAAATAAGCACTGTGTTACATTCTCGAATGTCATGAAAACTGTCAACTGTCTGCGGTCGGGTAGCCTAGTAGATAAAGCATTCGCTCGGTTCGATTCCCGACATGGGTACAATGTGTGAAGCCCATTTCTGGTGTCCCCCGCCGTGATATTGCTGGAATATTACTAAAAGCAGCGTAAAACCATACTCACTCACTCCCATGTAAACCACCCTCCATCTCATGTATATACTGTTTGAAAATGTGTACCTCATATGCCTGATTGTAAAAAAAAAATCAGTACTTCTTCTGCCTACTCCAAGCACTTATGATCATTTCATTTCCATATGCCACTACCACATCTATCAGAACATATGTCTTGATGTTTCCCACTATCCTCTACTCTTTTGGTATGGTATATATAACCATCTTGTTACGATAAGCTGTGGATGTAGTCACTCACTCACCCGTCGGCGTACATATAAACCACCTCATCATGGTCAATTGCGTGTGCCATCACTCACTCACCCGTCGGCGTACATATAAACCATCCCGTCATGGTCAGCTGCGTGTGCCATCACTCACTCACCCGTCGGCGTACAAATAAACCATCCCGTCATGGTCAGCTGCGTGTGCCATCACACACTCAACCGTCGGCGTATATATTAACCATCTCGTCACGGTCAGATGCGTGTGCCATCACTCACTCACCCGTCGGCGTATATATAAACCATCCCGTCATGGTCAGCTGCGTGTGCCATCACACACTCACCCGTCGGCGTATATATTAACCATCTCGTCATGGTCAGATGCGTGTGCCATCACTCACTCATCCGTCGGCGTACATATAAACCATCCCGTCATGGTCAGCTGCGTGTGCCATCACTCACTCACCCGTCGGCGTACATCTAAACCATCCCGTCATGGTCAGCTGCGTGTGCCACCACTCACTCATCCGTCGGCGTATATATTAACCATCTCGTCACGGCCAGCTGCGTGTGCCATCACTCACTCACCCGTCGGCGTTCATATAAACCATCCCGTCATGGTCAGCTGCGTGTGCCATCACTCACTCACCCGTCGGCGTACATATAAACCATCCCGTCATGGTCAGCTGCGTGTGCCATCACACACTCAACCGTCGGCGTATATATTAACCATCTCGTCAAGGTCAGATGTGTGTGCCATCACTCACTCACCCGTCGGCGTACATCTAAACCATCCCGTCATGGTCAGCTGCGTGTGCCATCACTCACTCAACCGTCGGCGTACATATAAACCATCCCGTCATGGTCAGCTGCGTATGCCATCACTCACTCACCCGTCGGCGTACATATAAACCATCCCGTCATGGTCAGCTGCGTGTGCCATCACTCATTCACCCGTCGGCGTACATATAAACCATCCCGTCATGGTCAGCTGCGTGTGCCATCACACACTCACCCGTCGGCGTATATATTTACCATCTCGTCATGGTCAGATGCGTGTGCCATCACTCACTCACCCGTTGGCGTACATATAAACCATCTCGTCATGGTCAGATGCGTGTGCCATCACTCACTCACCCGTTGGCGAACATATAAACCATCTCGTCAATTTTCAGCTGCGTATGCCATCACACACTCACCCGTCGGCGTACATATAAACCATCTCGTCATGGTCAGCTGCGTGTGCCATCACTCACTCACCCGTCGGCGTATATATTAACCATCTCGTCATGGTCAGATGCGTGTGCCATCACTCACTCACCCGTCGGCGTACATATAAACCATCTCGTCATGGTCAGCTGCGTGTGCCATCACTCACTCACCAGTCGGCGAACATATAAACCATCTCGTCAATTTTCAGCTGCGTGTGCCATCACACACTCACCCGTCGGCGTACATATAAACCATCCCGTCATGGTCAGCTGCGTGTGCCATCACTCACTCACCCGTCGGCGTACATATAAACCATCCCGTCATGGTCAGCTGCGTGTGCCATCACTCACTCACCCGTCGGCGTATATATTAACCATCTCGTCATGGTCAGATGCGTGTGCCATCACTCACTCACCCGTTGGCGTACATATAAACCATCTCGTCATGGTCAGCTGCGTGTGCAATCACTCACTCACCCGTCGGCGAACATATAAACCTTCTCGTCAATTTTCAGCTGCGTGTGCCATCACACACTCACCCGTCGGCGTACATATAAACCACCTCGTCATGGTCAGCTGCGTGTGCCATCACTCACTCACCCGTCGGCGTACATATAAACCATCCCGTCATGGTCAGCTGCGTGCGCCATCACTCACTCACTCGTCGGCGTACTTATAAACCTTCCCGACATGGTCAGCTGCGTGTGCCATCACTCACTCACTCGTCGGCGTACATATTAACCATCCCGTCAAGGTCAGCTGCGTGTGCCATCACTCACTCACCAGTCGGCGTACATATAAACCATCCCGCCATGGTCAATTGCGTGTGCCATCACTCACTCACTCGTCGGCGTATATATAAACCATCCCGTCAAGGTCAGGTGCGTGTGCCATCACTCACTCACCCGTCGGCGTACAAATAAACCATCCCGTCATGGTCAGCTGCGTGTGCCATCACTCACTCAGCCGTCGGCGTACATATAAACCATCCCGTCATGGTCAGGTGCGTGTGCCATCACTCACTCACCAGTCGGCGTACATATAAACCATCCCGTCATGGTCAGCTGCGTGTGCCATCACTCACTCACCAGTCGGCGTACATATAAACCATCCCGTCATGGTCAGCTGCGTGTGCCATCACTCACTCACCCGTCGGCGTACATATAAACCATCCCGTCATGGTCAGGTGCGTGTGCCATCACTCACTCACCAGTCGGCGTACATATAAACCATCCCGTCATGGTCAGCTGCGTGTGCCATCACTCACTCACCAGTCGGCGTACATATAAACCATCCCGTCATGGTCAGCTGCGTGTGCCATCACTCACTCACCAGTCGGCGTACATATAAACCATCCCGTCATGGTCAGCTGCGTGTGCCATCACTCACTCACCCGTCGGCGTACATATAAACCATCCCGTCATGGTCAGGTGCGTGTGCCATCACTCACTCACCAGTCGGCGTACATATAAACCATCCCGTCATGGTCAGCTGCGTGTGCCATCACTCACTCACCAGTCGGCGTACATATAAACCATCCCGTCATGGTCAGGTGCGTGTGCCATCACTCACTCACCAGTCGGCGTACATATAAACCATCCCGTCATGGTCAGCTGCGTGTGCCATCACTCACTCACCAGTCGGCGTACATATAAACCATCCCGTCATGGTCAGCTGCGTGTGCCATCACTCACTCACCCGTCGGCGTACATATAAACCATCCCGTCATGGTCAATTGCGTGTGCCATCACTCACTCACCCGTCGGCGTATATATAAACCATCCCGTCATGGTCAGGTGCGTGTGCCATCACTCACTCACCCGTCGGCGTACATATAAACCATCCCGTCATGGTCAGGTGCATGTGCCATCACTCACTCACCCGTCGGCGTACTTATAAACCATCCCGTCATGGTCAATTGCGTGTGCCATCACTCACTAACCCGTCGGCGTACATATAAACCATCCCGTCATGGTCAGCTGCGTGTGCCATCACTCACTCACCCGTCGGCGTACAAATAAACCATCCCGTCATGGTCAATTGCGTGTGCCATCACTCACTCACCCGTCGGCGTATATATATAAACCATCCCGTCATGGTCAGCTGCGTGTGCCATCACTCACTCACCCGTCGGCGTACATATAAACCAACCCGTCATGGTCAGCTGCGTGTGCCATCACTCACTCACCCGTCGGCGTATTTAGTTCTCTAGTTTCGATCAGCTGTGTGTGTGGACCGTCACTCACTCGCCCGTCGGTGTATATAACCATCTCAATACGATCATCTGTGTGTGTGGTGTCACACTTACCCGTCGGTGTATATAACCATCTCAATACGATCAGATGTGTGTGTGTTGTCACATTTACCCGTCGGTGTATATAACCATCTCAATACGATCATCTGTGTGTGTTGTCACACTTACCCGTCGGTGTATATAACCATCTCAATACGATCATCTGTGTGTGGTGTCACACTTACACGTCGGCGTCTATAACCATCTCAATACGATCATCTGTGTGTGTTGTCACACTTACACGTCGGCGTATAAAACCATCTCAATACGATCAGATGTGTGTGTGTTGTCACACTTACCCGTCGGTGTATATAACCATCTCAATACGATCAGATGTGTGTGTGTTGTCACACTTACCCGTGGGTGTATATAACCATCTCAATACGATCAGATGTATGTGTGTTGTCACACTTACCCGTGGGTGTATATAACCATCTCAATACGATCAGATGTGTGTGTGGTGTCACACTTACCCGTCGGTGTATATAACCATCTCAATACGATCATCTGTGTGTGGTGTCACACTTACACGTCGGCGTCTATAACCATCTCAATACGATCATCTGTGTGTGTTGTCACACTTACACGTCGGCGTATAAAACCATCTCAATACGATCAGATGTGTGTGTGTTGTCACACTTACCCGTCGGTGTATATAACCATCTCAATACGATCAGATGTGTGTGTGTTGTCACACTTACCCGTGGGTGTATATAACCATCTCAATACGATCAGATGTATGTGTGTTGTCACACTTACCCGTGGGTGTATATAACCATCTCAATACGATCAGATGTGTGTGTGTGTTGTCACACTTACCCGTGGGTGTATATAACCATCTCAATACGATCAGCTGTGTGTGTGGTGTCACATTTACCCGTCGGCGTATATAACCATCTCAATGCGATCATCTGTGTGTGTTGTCACTTTTACCCGTCGGTGTATATAACCATCTCAATACGATCATCTGTGTGTGTTGTCACACTTACCCGTCGGTGTATATAACCATCTCAATACGATCAGATGTGTGTGTGTTGTCACACTTACCCGTCGGCGTATATAACCATCTCAATACGATCAGATGTGTGTGTGTTGTCACACTTACCCGTCGGTGTATATAACCATCTCAATAGATCAGATGTGTGTGTGTTGTCACACTTACCCGTCGGTGTATATAACCATCTCAATACGGTCATCTGTGTGTGGTGTCACATTTACCCGTCGGTGTATATAACCATCTCAATACGATCAGATGTGTGTGTGTTGTCACACTTACCCGTCGGTGTATATAACCATCTCAATAGATCAGATGTGTGTGTGTTGTCACACTTACCCGTCGGTGTATATAACCATCTCAATACGATCATCTGTGTGTGTGGTCACATTTACACGTCGGTGTATATAACCATCTCAATACGATCATCTGTGTGTGTGGTGTCACACTTACACGTCGGCGTATATAACCATCTCAATACGATCAGATGTGTGTGTGGTGTCACACTTACCCGTCGGTGTATATAACCATCTCAATACGATCATCTGTGTGTGTTGTCACACTTACCCGTCGGTGTATATAACCATCTCAATACGATCAGATGTGTGTGTGTTGTCACACTTACCCGTCGGTGTATATAACCATCTCAATACGATCAGATGTGTGTGTGGTGTCAGACTTACCCGTCGGTGTATATAACCATCTCAATACGATCATCTGTGTGTGTGGTGTCACACTTACCCGTCGGTGTATATAACAATCTCAATACGATCATCTGTGTGTGTGGTGTCACACTTACCCGTCGGTGTATATAACCATCTCAATACGATCAAATGTGTGTGTGATGTCACACTTACCCGTCGGCGTATATAACCATCTCAATACGATCATCTGTGTGTGTGTTGTCACACTTACCCGTCGGCGTATATAACTATCTCAATACGATCAGATGTATGTGTGGTGTCACACTTACCCGTCGGCGTATATTACCATCTCAATACGATCAGATGTGTGTGTTGTGTCACACTTACCCGTCGGTGTATATAACCATCTCAATACGATCATCTGTGTGTGTGGTGTCACATTTACCCGTCGGTGTATATAACCATCTCAATACGATCATCTGTGTGTGTGGTGTCACACTTACCCGTCGGTGTATATAACCATCTCAATACGATCATATGTCTGTGTTGTCACATTTACCCGTCGGTGTATATAACCATTTCAATACGATCATATGTCTGTGTTGTCACACTTACCCGTCGGCGTCTATAACCATCTCAATACGATCAGATGTGTGTGTGGTGTCACACTTACCCGTCGACGTATATTACCATCTCTTCACGACTAGTACCCAGTTGGTTGTTATGGATCACAACACGATGAATCAACACGACATCAAAGGCCTTCACTGTGGGTACCAAAAAATACACGGTTAAGTTTAGTGAATGAGTTATGTTATAAGGTTAAAAATGCATCTCAAAAACATTAGAAAATGGTAACAAATAAAACCGTCATTGCCGCAATGAGGAGTTGCATTAGATATAGTTTGTGACAGAGAACTTTTAGTTCGAAAGGAATCAATAGATAAAAGACATTTCACATTTATCACAAGTGTGTTCTTGACATTTCATATTTATCATTGGATTGGTTCCAGCTTATCGCCCGTTAGGTAATGAAACAAGCAGAGATATTTAAGATATATTCCTTTTGGAGTATGCGGAGCAAGTCACAAAATCAATAGAGAGATGAGCAATCTGGCACGTAGGCTTCTGTATTTTTCCGATTACGACACACATGAGTTCATGGTCAGGTCTAACTTTTAACCAAATTGAATGAAAATGAAGTATTATCACATGTGACAAAGACAGGACAGGCCCGTACCAACATTAGGAGAGAAAAGCGCGGTTTGCAATCGATCGAGTCGAATCCCGATCGCTCTAAGTTCTCCCCATTTAGTGACGAGTCTGGCCGGTCTGATCCTGTCCTGTATTGACAGATGGGCTGAGAGTAAGTAAAACTATGTGAGTATAAAGCTGGTGTTGCGTTTCTTTATTATGCGAGTATGAATGCTGATAGAGACAACTTGGAGTAAGCGTCGTTAGACCAATCACTTGCAAAGTCATGGCGTAATTGACCATGATGAACGGCAATACTTTCAGTAACTGTAGAAGGGTCGCACTCATCATGACGACGATAATAATAATCAATTATATTAATCATAATAATGTAAAGGTGTTTTTTTAAACTGTTGTTACGTGCTTTTGATACAGCATTAAGGCATTAATATGTTTATAGTAAACATTTTAGGTGTTAAAATATATATTATGCCTCTATAAACTAAGCGGCAAAAGAAAGTATAGGTTGGCAATTTGTAATTTCCCTAAATACAGCGATAATTAGTGGAAAGTGGGCATTGGGAATATGACTGCCCAGGAACAGGTACCAAAAAAACACCCCACACGAACGGCGCTCGTGCGGTGACAACAAAATGGTGAAACGGGTTTCCCGCCTATGGTATAAACTGCACGTGCATGTTAGCTGTATAAATGCGTTCGTCTGCAGGGTATAACCACACGTGATGAAAGCAAACAAAAGAAATGCCACGACTGTCACAGGAGCAGAGAGAGAGAGAGAGAGAGAGAGAGAGAGAGAGAGCCATCGGTATGGCCGAAATGGGGGCAACACAGGTCCAAATTGCCAGATGGTTTGGTTGTGCACCATTGACAGTAGCCAGGCTGATTCAACGGTACAGGCAGACAGGGAGGACACAGGACAGGCCTAGAACCGGACGACCCCGAGTGACAACACCACTGGAAGACGGTCGAAACAGATTCGGAACAGCGTTGGGACATCCCATTAGCTAACAGTAATACAGTAATACGACGACTTCGTGCTGCTGGAATTCGAGCGTATCGTCCTTTCCGAGGAATGATACTGACTGCTCAACATCGACGCCTGAGACTGCGATGGGCGAGGCAGGTTCGACGCTGGCAAGTGAGAAATTGGCGTCGAGTGCTGTTTACTGATGAAAGTAGGGTTAACTTGTTTCGAAATGACGGCAGAGAACGAGTTTATCGACGCAGAGGGGAACGTTTGGGTCCGGCGTGTATTCGAGGGGTCCATCCATTCGGCGGGGGAGGTGTCATTCTGTGGGGCGGTATGATACAGGGAAACCTGAACGCTGTGCAGTACAGAGACCAAGTGTTGCGGCCAGTTGTGCTTCTGTTCTTACAAAACCAACAGCAAGGGACATTGTTTCAACACGACAATGCCAGGCTCCATACTGCAAGAATGACTCGGAACTTTCTAAACCAGTAGAACGTTGACGTTTTGCCCTGGCCTGCCCACACACCCGATATGAATCCTATTGAACATGAGTGGGACCATCTTGACAGACAGACTATAGCACGCCATCAGCCTCCCGTCAACAAACAAGAATTGCAGCAGGTCCTGAGAAACGAGTGGCAACGGATTCCAGTCCACGTCATCAGAAGACTGACGTCATCGATGAGACGGCGTATCACAGCATGCATTGAGGCAGCTGGAGGTCATACACGCTATTGAAGGCAACTGTGTCGACAATGAATTTGTAGTGTGTCTGACAATTTTTTGGTGACATTTCAGACAACTTTTGAAACTGAAATTTCTTACCCCACCATTGTTTAACTTGAGCTTACCTGTGATTGCACAATTTCATTCAAACTGTGGTTGATCAATCATTTCTTACCCCTCCCTAGATCTACAAATTCTCTTCTTGTTATTTTTTTTATCGATCATGGAACTCGACCTATACTTTCTTTTGCCGCCCAGTTTAGTATACATGTAATAATTTTAGAATGGTTATGTTTGCAGTACACGTCGGCAATGTTAAAGCTGTGAGTACGAGTTTGTAAACCTAGTTTTGTGAAAGTATCTCACCATCGCTCACGGTCACACAGCCAACGAACTCTTCTCCTAGGTTCAGAGGTTCCGTGATTGGGTTGTGGTTAGGCTTGACAAGATACAGTCTCCCGGGAACATAGTTAGCTGTAAATACCTGGACACTGCAAACATATGAACCAAATAAATGGAGAATTGGAAAATCAAGATGAGATACCAAACTTCAAATTGTCATGAGTGCCGCAGCCGCGAGTGAACCTTATCAGGTCACGAGAGGAGGTAATCAAGTTATTGGACAAGAAAATAATAATCTATGTATTTAGGATTTTCTAACTGATCTTCACGATCTTAATCTGAAAGTAACTAAGTAAGTATTTATGAGATAACAATTTTAGTTTCTCACTAAATATGTATTACTAATAAATTCTTTTATTTGTATTAAAGCGTAATACCAGTGGAAATAAAGAAGTTGTCATCCATACAAACCCAACCTATATCCTTACTGTTATCTTAACCCAAGTATTGACCTCCCTGGGGGTCCTAGATCCACGCTCTCCCCTTCTTGTTGTATAGTACTGACCTCCCTGGGGGTCCTAGATACACGCTCTCCCCTCCTTGTTATATAGTACTGACCTCCCTGGGGGATACTAGATCCACACTCTCCCCTTCTTGTTGTATAGTACTGACCTCCCTGGGGGTCCTAGATCCACGCTCTCCCCTTCTTGTTGTATAGTACTGACCTCCCTGGAGGCCCTAGACCGTCGCTCTCCCCTCCTTGTATGATACTGACCTCCCTGGGGGTCCTAGATCCCCGCTCTCCCCTCCTTGTCGTATACTGCTGACCTCCCTTGTTGGTCCGAGACCCACGCTCTCCCCTTTTTGTCGTAAAGTACTGACCTCCCTCGGGGACCTAGTGCCTCGCTCTCCCCGCCTTGTATGATACTGACCTCCCTTGGAGTACTAGACTCACGCTCTCCCCTCCTTGTTGCATAGTACTGACCTCCCTGGGGGTCCCTGGGGGTCTTAGATCCACGCTCTCCCCTTCTTGTCGTATAGTACTGACCTCCATGGGGGTCTAGACCTACGCTCACCCCGTCTTGTTGTATTGTACTGACCTCCCTGGAGGTCCTACAGCCTCGCTCTCTCATCCTTGTCTATAGTGCTGACCTCCCAGGGGCTCCTAGATCCACGCTCTCCCCTCCTTGTCGTACAGTACTGACCTTCCTTCGGGTCCGAGACTCGCGCCCTGCCCTCCTTGTATGATACTGACCTCCCTGGGATCCTAGACCCACGCTCACCCCTCCTTGTTGTACAGAACTGACCTCCATTGGGAGTCTTGGACCCACTCTCTCCATTCCATGTCTTTAGTACTGACCTCCTTCGGGGTCCTAGACCCACGCTCTCCACTCCTTGTCGTATAGTGCTGACCTCCCTTGTTGGTCCTAGACCCACGCTCTCCCCTTTTTGTCGTAAAGTACTGACCTCCCTGGGGGACCTAGTCCCTCGCTCTCCCCTTCTTGTCGTACAGTACTGACCTCCCTTGGGGGTCCTAGACCCTCACTCTCCATTCCTTGTCTATAGTACTGACCTCCCTTCGGGGTCCTAGACCATCGCTCTCCCCTTCTTGTCATTAGTACTGACCTCCCTGGGGGTCCAAGCGCCCTCCCTTCCTTGTATGATACTGACCCCCCTAGACCCTCGGTCTCCCCTTTTTGTCATATGGTACTGACATCCCTAGGGTTCCTACACCCATGATCTCCCCTCGATGAATGGTACTGACCTCCCTGGGGGTCCAAGGCCGCCATCACATGTGAGAACGACTTCTTCGTCTCTTGGCTCAGGTACGTCGCTGTATTGCACAACCAGCTTCAGAACAAACTGTGAACCGTCGTCCTGACAAGAGACAGGTAACTGTGGGTGGTATGTCATACACGTATTGTATGATACTGTGAACCGTCATCCTGACAAGAGACAGGTAACTGTGGGTGGTATGTCATAACTTATTGTATGATACTGTGAACCGTCATACTAACAAGAGACAGGTAACTGTGGGTGGTATGTCATAACTTATTGTATGATACTGTGAACCGTCATCCTGACAAGAGACAGGTAACTGTGGGTGGTATGTCATACACTTATTGTATGATACTGTGAACCGTCATCCTAACAAGAGACAGGTAACTGTGGGTGGTATGTCATACACTTATTGTATGATACTGTGAACCGTCGTCATAAAAACAGGCGAGTAACCTGAAGGTGGTATGATATACACTTATTGTATGATACTGTGAACCGTCGCCATGACAACAGACGATTACCCTATGGGTATTATGTCATACACGTATTGCATAATACTGCGAACCGTCGTCATGACAGCAGACGAGTAACCTGTGGGTGGCATTTCATAAACGTATTGTATGATACTGTGAACCGTCGTCATGACAACAGACAGGTAAACTTCGGATAACATGTTATTTATTGACTGTGACCCGTTATCTTGATAACCCACTGTATTTCAAAATGTTTGTTTGTTTTCTGTGTTTGTTGTACTCAACAATATTCCTGCTATATGACGGCGCTCTGTAATAATCGAGTCTAGACCAGACAGTTCAGTGATTGATATCTTGAGCATCGATCCACACAACTGGGATACGCTGACATGCGTCAACCAAGTCAGCGAGCCTGACCAACCGATCCCGTTAGTCGCCTCTTACGACAAGCATGGGTTTCTGAAGACCTATTCTAACTCAAAATGTACAAAGGTTGACGCAGTCACGTATATTTACTGTTCCGCTAACACAAGTTTTCTCTATCCAGTAAATATCAATACCCTATTGAAACTCGCAATGACAATTGTCATGAGAGGCAACGTGCTTGCTGTATACCTACATTGATCAGTGACCCGCATGTGCCGTCATAGGGGATGGAGGCCCCGTAGCCCTGACACCAGTCCACGATGCCGTCGCCAGGATCCGGGGCCGCAGGTACGAGGGTGAGGTTGCAGCCGCTCACGTTTCGTTTGCCCATGACGTAAACGTCCCCGACGAAGTTGTAGATTGGAAAGGGGGTAATACACACGCTGAAGCTTTCTGCGCTGCACTCGTGGTAGTCTGAGGATCACAAGGAAAGCGTATCAGATTGGGAGGTAAAATAAAATAGAGTTTAACGTCGCGTTCACGACTAATGCACTTAGCGACGTGCATGCTCGTGTGAATGTTTGTTTGTGTGACTGCCTGTACAAGTCCGGACGAGTGCCGATTTATAGTGCTAGCCCACTGAGATACCATGACGCAGTTTAACATGAATACCCCACTCAGACACAGTATACTGACTTCGAGCCGACCAGTCATTGTTGTAGCCCCTTAATGCCGAGCACCAGGCAGGGTAACAACAAGTACAATCTTTTAACGTCTTTTAGTGTGACGTGTTCTGGCATATATCGATGTGAAACTATATAGATGTGGAAACTATATAAATAAACTACTGACCATCAGTGATGACGCCAGGTGTTCAAGAGAGGGTAAGCATATCCTGCTCTACCGGCAGCACCCACCATTCACACAATTTGCGATCAAGTGATCGATGAAAAAGAGAATCCAGTGCAATTTTAAGTTAGGTTTTCTGTGTATTTCTTCTCAATAAGTACATGTTTTAAGTGTGCAACGTAGGAATTATGCTATATTTACCATCCAATAAAGTCTCTCTTTCCTTTTTATAAAGCAGCGTAAATTTCAGAAGATTGAGTGAGTGAGTGAGTTTGGTTTTACGCCGCTTTTAGCAATATTCCAGCAATATCACGGCGGGGGACACCAGAAATGGGCTTCACACATTGTACCCATGTCGGAAATCGATCCCGGGTCTTCGGCGTGACGAGCGAACGCTTTAACCACTAGGCTACCCGACCGCCCCCAAAAATTTCAAAAGAAAGCATTTATGCAACCATAGAGGGCTTTTACAAGGGCGTCACTGCCCTGGTTCAAAATCTGAATTTGATCAGTTGAAAAGATGTTTAAGTGTCGATACTGTTGAAAGGTAGTTACTCACAGACAACAGCGCGATCTACATTGTATACAATACATGCATCTCTATATGCTTTCAGATCTCTTTTCATATGAATGTGTTTTATCACTACCACCCGCCCGTCACATCAAAGGCGTGGCCTTCTCACTTTAGAATACACAGCCGGGCAAAAGTATAGACTTGAAAATTGGATTTGTTCAAGCAGCAACAAATTATACCAGCCTAAAAACAGTCGCTTTAAACACTGCAAAGGACCAAAACACTGTAATACCCGTATCAAATAAACTTAATGGCAAATGAAAGTATACCGAATTTAAAATTGAAAGAACTGTTGTTAAATAAGATTTATTGTTTAAAGTTAAACCTCATTCCTGCAACAGTTTGCAAAATGTAATCTATGGTGTGTGTATAAATAAATTTGTTTAGTGAAGTATCTGGTTAAGAGGATACCTCCACATCACCCCTACCCTTTTAAAAAGTTTTCAACTTAATTAAATTATGTTAAACAAAATAAAAACATGTCGGAGTGCCACCCCACTTCATGTTTTGGATAATATTATAATATCGCTGATTGATAAATGTGTGCCGAACAAAGCAAATGTACATATTTTCAAAAAATAAGATGTCAAAGATCCCATCACCAGTTGTGATTTATGTTGTTTTTTGTCCACTTTTTAGATAAAATTATAGAGTAAAAAATAAACCATGTAGAAGTAGTCTTTGAGCGCTGACAAAGCGCCAGTACAGTTCATGTTTTGGATATATCGCTAACTTCAGATATATTTTAATTGAAAATCAAACATAGTATCTAATCGACTGATAGTTTCTTTTGACCCAACATTTAAATCACCATCGATTAACCGTTTCATGTTTCTTTTTTCCAAACATGGGTTTATACTTTTTTTTGCCGGGCAGTTTATATTCAAAGTCGAACTGTCCGCATAAAGCCCGTACTCAGGGTTGTCACGTGAGCAGTGGGGCGGTCGGGTAGCCTGGAGGTTAAAGCGTTCGCTTGTCACGCCGGAGACCCGGGTTCGATTCCCAACATGGGTACATTGTATGAAGCCCATTTCTGGTGTCCCCCGCCGTGATATTGCTGGAATATTACTAAAAGCGGAGTAAACCAGAAAATCTCACACTCACTTGAGCAGTGATTGTTCTATTCCTCTAAATCAAATATTTTTATTATATTTATATTCCAATGACATCTACATACATACAAGCTCATTGTCCTAGCCTTTTAAAGCATAATCACAATCAACAAGGTCGAGTTGGTTTTACAGAATATATGTTAACCAACTGGTTAAGGGCATAAACCAGCATGTATGAGTCTCTAAGCGAGTATGTAAAGAAAATGTGTCTTGACGTTCGGCCTTGACCGTGACCCAGGTTTACTCACATGCTGGCTTGTCACACATTGCCCCAGCATGGCCTGGTTGACATCTACAGACTTCATCACCGTTATCGTTTACTATACAGGTGCCGTTAACACAGCCCGGGCAGCCACTGGACACAAGAGAGCCTGGAATATACAGCACAAGTTGATGAGTTTAAAAGACGTAGTGAGAAACATTTAGATAAATTTTGTGACCGCCATCGGCATTGCTCTATGGAACTCAAAGTCTAAACAGGGTGAATTGTGACGTGGCAATCAAATGACGTCACGTCAAACATAATGACGTCATAATAAAGAAATAAACGACGAGTGAAATAAAACACTGAAGGGCGCAGCCCCGAGTGGTTTATGCTCCCTGCAGTGTTTTATTGTACAATAAACAACGACCACGAGTCCTTTAGAATAAATCTTTAGAATACATCTTTAGAATATTAATGACATGTTATCACTACCATTAGCTATCTTATAATGTTTTATACAGGTCGGCCAATCGACTAGTATGGGTTTTCATAAGACGGCAGATGGTCAATCAGACAGACATATTCTAGTAATGATACAATGTTTAATACGAGTCAAACTGAATTCTTGATCCCCGTTGCGGTTCCAGGGAGAATAGGTACCAAATATCCCATGTTTTTCACAAGAGCCTAAAGTCGATCAGGTGGTCAGGCTCGGCGTGTATCCGATGAGGATGCTCATAACTTCAATCACTGGTTTACCTGGTGATAAAGTTGGGAAATTGCCCTCACTCACCCCTGTATGTTCTAAGCATTTTTAGTCAGTATTGGTGTAGAGCCATAGATACATATATGAGACCCGTGAAGATCCGGGGTAGAACAGGTCTTCAGCAATCCATGCTTGCCTAAAAAACCGACTATGTTTGTCGTGAGAGGCGACTAATGGGATCGGGTGGTCAGGCTCGCTGACTTGGTTGATGCATGTCATCGAATCACAATTGCGTGGATCGATGCTCATGATGTCAGTCACTGGATTGTCTGGTCCAGACTCGATTATTTACAGACCGCCGCCATACAGCTGGAATAATGCTGAGTGCGGCGTTAAACAATAAACAAACAAACAAACACACATATATGAGTTTCATGGTACATATTATACATTGCAAGACTTACTGCTATTAATGCTACAGTCCGCAGACTGATAGTCTGGTGGACAGGCACACACACCGGTATCAGGATCACAGATACCTTGGCTGCAGTTCTGTCCCAGTCTGGCGCAGTGGTAACTCACTGGCTCTGTGGAAAAATGGTACGTCAGGATGCGAGGATATTGACAGGGTCAATTGAAATAATGCATGACTAAAACTAGTTTTTAGCGCATTGGCGTTATTCTAAGGTGTCCCTTCCCAAAATATCTTACCTAACTATACGTCATATTTGATGTGTATTTGGGCTGTTAGGTGTTGTGGAAACATATGTTTTACCTTTACACTAATAGTTATACAGTAACGTTTACGGAAGTAGATTGATACGTTTTAAACCTCAAGTACGTTCCTTTTGGTTTTTTTACATTTACAGTTACAGACCCCTATTTTATTACAGACGTGTCAAAGAAAACAATTTTCTCATTTGACTCAAGTGTTTATGGACATGCCTCTTTGACATATTATGCCCACTATGAAGCAATTCCGTCTGTGAGGATTAGAACTGGATCAATCAACCCACGAATATGTACTGTGTTTACATTTCACACCATTCAAAATATTGTATGGTAGACATGTGGAGGACATTTCCAAATTTGACGCATCAGTGATCAAAATAATAATATCAAAATGATATCAAAAAGATATCCGGTGACAAAAATGATGTGAGATGAAATTCCCGTGTTTGTTCAGGTCAACAGTTAACTTGCCTTTGCGTGTGTTTGGGCCACTGGTGAGACCAGTGGGGCAGGAACCGCTTTTTCGCGAACACCTGTCATTGTCATTAATTGATAGTGAGTCATCAACACATGCTTATGATAAAGTAGGAATCGTATATATTTTAGGAGAGACCTGTAATGCCACTTTCATTATAATCAATTATGACTTAACTATCCTTAAAGTACTTAAAGTATGAAGAACCCTTACCTTCGTTATCAATGATGGAGATGGTGATATTGATAGGTGTTTCGCCAGGTACTGAGACTTGTGAAATGAAAAGGGTAAACGTCTCTCCGGGATCATAAAACTGAAATTGATCCACAATTCTATCAATTTATAAAAAAATAGACACATCATGAAGATATTGCCACTCACAGTACATGTTTATGTGGTGGTTGAACAATACAGTTAAAATTATCTTATCTAGCTTGAATGTGTTATCAATAACACAAATACATAATTATGTACTCCTTGTACCTGATGGCCTCACACTGAAGAGGTGTGGCTTCATGTGATGAGTGAGTGAGTTGGGTTTAACGACGCTTTTAACAGTATTCCAGTCTTATCGCGGCGTGTCAGCTTAATGTGGGAGGAAAGCCCGAAGTGATGCAGGTCTCAGACGTTTACCCCTTCGATGAAACCCACGAGCACGGGTATGGTGCTGACAAACCTAGAAACAAAATCGGGGCGAACCGGGATTCGAACCCACAATCATAGGTTTCTGGCGTGCCCAAGGGACGCAACTCTGCACATCGAATCGCGGCGCTTCAGACACTTGGCCACCCGTGCCCCCTCGTGTGATGAGAAACACATCAATTGATGGGATAGTAAAAAACATGTTGTAATACAGATCTGTGTTTTGACAATGCGAATGAGACTTACTGAATCATCTTTAATTTCTATGTCAATTGAAATAGTTGCAAAACTTGGGGCATGCGGTGAAGCCGTTCCAGACTGTACCAGGGTAAAATCCGTCCCTGCCACAGCTGTCCCGTTGAGCGTCTCGTACTGGAAGAGAGCGTATAAGTAAAAGCGACGAAACCCTTTCATCATAATCTCTGCTAAAAACTGTGTCTAATTTTTTTAACTCATAGCAAAGTGGTGCGTTTCCTGTTCCACCGGTGGCACCCGAAACCACATGCAAAGATAAGATAAATAATTGTTAACCCGACCAAATACTGGAATGTTATGGCACAAGTCAAAATAGGGAATTGCATCGGATTGTGGTCATTGATGCGTCAAACTCTGAAATACCCTACACATGTCTACCTTTAAACCTTTTGATAGCTTCACTAAGACCTTGAATATTGTAGCCCTGAGCAAACAACTTTTGAGAAGAGTCACATGGTGCTATTTCAAATCTACATAGAAATACCATGCCCAATTGTATCTAAAATATTCAGAAATGTGGACACCAAAGGCTGGAGCAGCTGGAATGTTTACACTAGACAGTCAAGTGACACGATAGAAGAAGAAAATGCAAAACAGAATCTGTCCCAGTGGCCAGATTTGACTCACCTGGGAATACCAGGTTGTACTACGGTGAATGAAAAACAATGGTGTTATACACTGCTTGTACCTAAAAGTGTTCGCCCCATCTCCCACATACATTCCTACGGGTATGCAGAAAGTGCATTAAGCCAACTGATTGTGTACAACAGTGTATGAAAGACAAAAAAGAACAAATGGTTTTGGTGCAACTGATATGCTGTGTAGTTATTGGTAAGAAAAATTTATGCCTGCAAAATTATTATAATATTGTTTTACCAGGAACAGCCAGAGGGATGGAGGTCCTAGAGATGTGGTGACAGCAATGGTGGCGATCCCTGCGTTCTCGGGCAGTGTTGATGGACTGATAGTTAATACACCTGCAATAAAGCAGTCAGCGCTTGTAACAGACAGCTGAAGTAAAGATATTATAAATCGTCATTGAGGTATTTGTGACCATGTATATGTGACTAAAATAAAATAGAGACCAGTGGATGAACAAACACCTTTTCACTTGATGGCCAAACTGGACGGGAGATTCATTAATACGTCTTCAAGTAATATTGTGATGTATTTGTGACAAAGCTACTTGAAGAATATGGAAAAACTAGCGGAAATGGCAAAATGAAATTAATATAATGACGGATTGACTGTGTAGTCAAGCTTAAAATTAAATTCGATAACGAAAACATGTTTAATCTACATTAGTTTAACCAAAAACAGTTGTATACGTATATCAAAGCAGACAAACATGACAAGATTGATAAACGTTCCAGGTGTAGGAATACATACTGTGGCGTGACATGAATCAGGTGATTGTTCAATTTATGCACATAACTTGACACGCCTACAACGTCAGTGGCCAATCAACGGAGAGTAATGTCAATACAATGTCCTTAGGACCTGTCCATCAAGACAAGAGGCGAGAAGCAGTGTAAATGTAGCTGTCACGAGCCGGAACAAATATGTCCGAAGAAGGCGGCTGTTTCAAATGACATGGTCAGTTACCGCCAGATGCAAACATTACTTCCCTGATTACGATAAAACACAGTTGGAAACATGCTAGTTAGAAAAGAAACCCGAAGACATGAAAGTTGTGGAACCGAGGCGAGCGGATGGCGAGCCTGCACGTTTGCAGGTATCAAAGGGTTGTTTGGACAATGAATATGCAGGAATTTTGCTTAATGTCTTGTGCATGACGATACACGTGAGCAGAAAGGGAATTCCCGCGACTGTAATATTGGGATTCCCCGACAATCCGTAGTCCCCTTGGTGGGCGTGGCTTAATTTATTTTACATATATTGGGAAATGAATGCGATAACACGGGCGGCGTCCACTAATGCCTACATCCACTAATGCCTACAGTCTACAATAAACAAAGTCATGCACCAGTGATTTTCAGCGACACCTGCTATCAGTGCTACCCAACCTCTAACTGGACAAGTCCACTTTAGTGGAATAATGCCTATAGGCGACAAAAGAAGTCACTTTTTATAACACTAACAGTAATAATTTATGATTTCTGCATCATTGCATTAGTTCTTATAGTAAACACCAGCAGCTATTTGCTGATTTCTTATATCAGTACATGGACAGAATAGCAGTGTACACTGATTTCTGATTTCAATCATCATACAGTTCTTTATGAGAGTCTAAGCAAATGTCCTGCAGCATCTAGAAACTCAAGAGGTGACTTTCTGTGATGGAGCAAGTCATCTTTTATATAATTAGACTTTGGATCCTGTGGTCTATCTCAACATAGACTCGCTTGCGGGGTGGAGGACGTTCACCATGGATATACTGGGCAATCTTGTTCCTTTCTGCTTTTTCTAGCTTCTGAAGGACTCTCACAAGGCAGGTGTTGGGGTGGGCTCGCTGAACAGTCTTGTTAAGGCGGGCATGCCACGCTTCAAGGTGGTTGTTCCTTCGAGGACCAAAGTTGGTGTGGTGATTCCAAATACCAGCACGGAACATGGCATTGTCCTCGACCCAAGTATTCACCATGTAGTCCTTGAATGACGTGATCTGGGGCTTATCAGGGGCATCCTCTATTGCGTCGAGCCAGGATTGTTGAACCATGTTGACCGTTAGCAGTGGTAGTGCAGCAGCACGTCTGACAAGGTTGTGGATGTTCGGATTGTCTCTGTACTGATTGACCATCTCCAAATGTTGAACCTTCTTCCACACTGCCTGCGTATAGTGGAAGAAGCGCCCCCTGATGTCTGTACCAGACATCTCCTCCTCGACAGCTCGCATCACAGCAACTTCAAAGTCAGTCTGTATTACTTGTGGCTGTAGAGGAGCTCCTGTGATCTGCAGCACTGTCTCCTTAAGCTTCTGAAGGAGTCTGACATATGTGGATCTCTGGCGATTGGGCAGCAAACGAAAGATCAGCTGTGTCATCTTGGATCCAACTAACCCATGCACTATGTACAACTGATTCCACAGGGCTGGAGCAGAATAAAGTGTTCCATCCATATATAAAGTGTCCAACTGCTGAACAAGATGAAGGCGGTCTTCGGTGGCAAAGCAAATAATCTTCTCATCATCGCCATCGTTGACGCACATAAAGGGTCTGCCGTCCAAGGTCTCCTGCCAGGAACCCAGGAGCTGAACTTGTGCCAGTGGCTGCGGGAGGGCTGGAATAGTCTTCCTACGCTGCTTGTAGAGACCACTTCTCTTCGTATAGAAGGATGGAAATACTGCAGCTGCATCTTCTTCCAGTGTGGCAAACCTCTTCCTCAAAGTACACTTAAAGTACGGAAAGTCGTCATATCTTCTGCTGGGTGGTTGTTAGGGCTGCGGTTTCTGACAAAGTCTCTAACTGTGGTACACTTTCCTGTGCATCCAGTGGTTACGCATTTCCAGTGTACACAGGTCTGTCTTCTGTTGTTCAGGCGGTACCGATATCCATCAAGGACGACCTGCTGTCCACGTTTCTGGGATGTCACACACTCAACACGCTGGGGATTAGCCATGTCGAATGAAAACACTGTCATTTTATACTTCTACCAATACATGTTTTGACTTTTGAGTTAACTCATGAAGTATCTAAAGAGTATTTATCCTCTACTCAGTTAGTTCGGTTAATCCTCTGCTAAAATCACAACTACGGGGAGCATGGAGCTCAACTCATGTTAAGATCACAACTAGGTTGGTTGGTTGGTTTGTTGTTTAACGCCGCACTCAGCAATATTCCAGCTATATGACGGCGGTCTGTAAATAATCGAGTCTGGACCAGACAATCCAGTGATTAATATCATGAGCATCGATCCACGCAATTGGGATCGATGACATGTCTCAACCAAGTCAGCGAGCCTGACCACCCGATCCCGTTAGTCGCCTTTTACGACAAGCATGGTCACAACTAGGAAGGACATGTAGATCATTTCAACAATAACTTGACGTAATCCAGTTAATTATATTTATGTTGAGAAATGCAAATCTCCAGCTGAAATGAAAGGGCATTAGTGGATGTAGGCATTAGTGGACGCTGCCCATCTAACTTAAGATCGCTTCTCAAAGAAATCTAATATTGGAAGAGTTCACTCCTAGCATTGGTATGTTGTTTTCATTGTGTAGGCATTATTCCACACTGCTTTATTATTTTTTGTAGGCAATAGTAACTGTAGGCAAAAGTGGACGTAGGCATTAGTGGCTGGAACCATAACACGTGACCAATTCAGCTAATCCGACTGCAGGAGTTTCAATGAACACATGGGAAATTTATTTATTATCTAAACAAACAAAAACCAGCTGCCACGGTATTACATTATATTTGTATCTTGTAACGGCTCTGTTGAACCTATTTATCATGTCAGCGGTTTGGCATAATCTAGTTATGTGTAAGTAATGTTAGTGTCAATATATTTGTAGTAATTTCTCTTGGCATCAAATGATTGAAATACTAGTGACAAATATCAAGTGCTGTCGTGGCCGGATTGGAGCTTTCCAGAATTAGTTCGTATTAGAGTTATCCGCCCTGATTTGACCGTTCGAGACGTTCCCGAATGTGGCAGTTTTCAGGTGGCTGCCTGTACGTATAGAAGAATAACAAGAGGGCGATTCGATACCTTTTCGACCCGACATGTTTCATATCTACTTGCCAAGTGGGGTATAGGAAACACCGAATTTCAGCCAGCTTCCAACACCTTTATGGATTCATGAGTGAGTGAGTGAGTTTGGTATTACGCCGCTTTTAGCAATATTCCAGCAATATCACGGCGGGGGACACCAGAAATGGGCTTCACACATTGTACCCATGTCGGGAATCGAACCCGGGTCTTCGGCGTGACAAGCGAACGCTTTAACCACTAGGCTACCCGACCGCCCCCTGGATTCATGAAAGGAGACAGATCTCTTTTAAGACATTTGGCCAAATCTGTCAAATTACTTACTTACATTAATTCTAGTGCATGTCACTTACTGCCAGTTTCACGAGACGTTGTGTTGTCTTTTTTATTGTAATCCAAACACAGTGAGTTTAAATCAGATTTATTGCTTATTCATTAATCTTGTGTGGCCATTTGCTGATTTGTGGATTAACCTTTGCTTTTCAGTTATGAAATCACCTCGTTACACTATAGAGGAAATTAGTGATTAACGCAAATTTCACGATTCAACTTTTTCATTCCAATGTGAATTTACGACCATTCATTCATTAACCATGACTATTGATCAAGGAGTACAATGTTCATTTGACCCACAGATTGAAATCCTCTAACTACAATGACCACTTTAATAATATTATGTAGAGGTCGTTGTCTTGACAACATATACAATGTACAATGTGTAAAAAAATAATCAATGTGACGCCACGTAAACATAACACAGTGTTAGGAAAACGTCCTGGTATTGTGTTGATTTCAAAACTGAAAAAGGTTAGACCATGCTACTATCATATCATGACGATAGAGTTATTCTAAGAAGAAAACCACAGTTTTTTAATCTCTCTAAATATTTCGATGTTACTCGGCGTTAATCTACTCTTTGGCCCAAATTAACAATATTTCTTTTATATATCCATCACTCTTTCATTAATAATTCAGCTTTCCTTTTTGTGATATAAAAATCTCTCGACTATTTATTATATGAGATTTGCGCGAACATGAATGTGGGTGCTTTTAACATCCCACCATCTTTGGAAGACAAGACATTGTGTCACTAAAAAATGACATTGACATACCGTGTGTTTTACCGATAAGACAAAGCAGGACACAGAGCGACGCTCCTGAAGCCATTGCTGTAGTCCACATGCGTCGTCCAACACATCAAAGTCTGCAAATATGTGAATGTGGGAATAATTTCTCACAGAGTACCAATATCAAATTACAAAAATCTTGAATTATTATTGCCAATATCATTCATATACTTAAAGTACTAATTACTTATATATAATCACAGGTGTATTCGGACAGATAGAGACAAACCTGCATCAGGATGTAACTATCAAAAAAGAAACGCAACGTGTTTTGTGTACAAATTGTAACATCACTGAAAACGAGACAGTGAAGGGTTATGGAATCCAGATAGAATCTTCAATTCCCAAAGGAATATTGAGAATAATTATACTCAACAAAATAACAATAAATCTCGAATAATAACACAGTGACTTTATGTTTTTTTAAATTATTGCTTTATGTTTTGTTTTTTTGGCCGTGTGGCATTTATTCTAGAAAACTGCCTGTTACGTAAACGATGCTAGGTAGAAGGAATGTATATTATCATGATCATTATGTTGAAATTAATAAGAATAAGAAAAAGACGCGTCTACTTATATTGCTATAGCCTCCATACACACGGTCCATGCTCAAAGCGCTAACATTATAACCCTGGTGTCGATTTTCATTCTCAGCTCCCTGGTGAGTATACAACCCAAGCTGCCTATACAGGCGCTGGAAGGTTAACGGTCACATTACCATCAAATAAATAGTCTATGATGATATATTGTCGGGGAACATTGCGTCCGGTATTCCGTGCACGTCAGAGGTTTTTGAGGTGACTCCAGACATCAGGGTTACAAAATCATGCCTTGATTACGAACTACAAGACATTATTTAAGAATGATAACGATAAACATAGTACCTGGAGAGATCCCACAATCAGGTTCTGTTAGATAGACACGGCGTATGTAGATAGTATCCACACACGGAATGCATATAGATAGTATTGATAGGCAGTTGCTTGGAGTATCGCAAGGGCCTATGAGTAAATCGTCATAGGGATGGCCTTGTCATCAACTTCCTAGTTGGGAAATTGCATATACTTGCCAGTTCAATAGCAATATTTTCAAGGAATCCTTTCAAACTTTCAATGTAAATACTATTTTATTGCAGAACATCAAGCATCAAACGCCACTATTTCAATAGTGACGGGGATGGGTTTCTTTGGCCCCAAAGAGCAATACCTTTTGGACCTTGTGCGTGCAAGCGTCTTTGTTACAGTCTAATAAAGGTTTTGGAAATTATGTTTTCGACTTTATATCCACACTGTATTATCAATAGGCATTGACGCATTACAATTTTAATTTTGAAAGGCCGCTTTCCTCTTCGTCGGTCGCGTTATTCCACTTTATTTACCGTATGGTGGATGGGGCGGGGCGTCTGCCCGGAGAGCGGAAAGTCGGTGGTTTGATCTCCGTCCGCGTCATACCAAAAGACGTTAAACTGTGGCATGGTATCTCTGTGGGCTAGCTCTATAAAGTCGAAAAAACCCGGCGAACGCCCGGACCAGTGCAAGCAGACACACACACACACACACACACACACACACACACACACACACACACACACACACACACACACACACACCTTGCTATATATAAGTGCAATAATCTTGAACGCGACCTTCTCACATTTATTAATTGAAAGAAACAACTCCTTGTTTTCTTTTCAGATACACGTTTGACTTGCCTTTGTATTTGTTTGTTGTGTTAGTCGGAATGGACTCTTTCAGCAGATATTTCTCAGGAAAGGGTTTTGTAACTTTTATTGAAGTAACCGTAACATGTATCAAGAAGAAAGGAGTAATGGCGAAGATGTTTGTATACGAATCTTCCTGAACATCTTAAGCTGTTGTAACCGTTGATAACCATGGAAATATATAACGTCATCGATTTCAAAACGTCTCGATTATACACCGAAACAGATAAAAGCGTAAAAGGCAAAATAATGGTATGACTAATGGATCACTGCAATTCAGTAATGTCTGGTTCGTGAAAGTAAACATGGCCTGCCGTCCCGTCCCGGAAGCAAGAATGCATAAGGTCCGACAACTCTGGTTGTTTAACACAACAGGCTCTTGTACGTTTCCGCTCGCTGTAAATACAAATCTGTCGTTGTGTATAATCTAATGTTTGTTATTTCTCCACCATGTGTTTAATTATACTCATGTTGCTCGATTTAGTCAAGAAAGCAATATTTGTATGAGTTTAGTGACATTAACATGTCCCAACCCTGATGTTGGCCCTCCGTCGGACACGACAAAACAGTTACAATTTTAGTGACAAGGTCACAGTGTTTGTTCTTTAACGCCGCACTCAGGAATATTTCAACTTTTTGACGGCGGACCGTAAACAATCGAGTCTGGACCAGACAAACCAATGATTGATATTATGAACAACGCCCCATGCCGTCGGAATATGACGAGCCGCCATCACTACCAGAGTCAGTGAGTGAATTTGGTTTTACGCCGCTTTTAGCAATATTCCAGCAATATCACGGCGGGGGACACCAGAAATGGGCTTCACACATTGTACCCATGTCGGGATTAGAACCCGGATCTTCGGCGTGACGAGCGAACGCTTTAACCACTAGGCTACCCGACCGCCCCTCACTACCAGATACCATATCGATATAGTAACCGTGTACATGGCATCTGTGAGTGGGGTTCGGGTAGCCAAACCCGACGGCGTGGGGACTCATGCTATCAACCACTGGTTGCATCACTCAGTAATCGATTACTTAGCCACAGTGATATAGCTTGAATATTGCTAACTGCGGCATGACACAAAGGATAGGCAGCTCCAGAAATATGTGGAAACCTCTATTACCGACAGACAATCGATGCACACCGAGCATAAGACGGCGGGGTAGCCTTGTGGTTACATCGTTCGCTCGTCACGCCGAAGACCTGGGTTCGACTCCCCACACGGGTACAATGTGTGAAACCCGTTTCTGGTGTCCTCTGATGTGATATCGCTGGAATATAACTGACAGCGGCGTAAAGCCACACTCACTCACTCACTCACTCACTCACTCCGACATACATTGCGGTGAATCTGTGGATTGATGAAACAGATCTCCTCGTCACTTGAAACATGTATGCCTGTGCTAGAATTGCAAATATATTTCTGAACACATCTTTTTTCTGTTTATTTACGATAGTTTCTCCTTGGCTAGGGGAAAACTAAAAGGACTAAAAGGATTCTAAGCAATCCTTCAAAATTTGTGATAATGGTATTATAATGTTGATCCTTATCAATACCTTGGTGTCACTTTACAGAAAACAAACACATTTACACAGACTAAGCAAATTCTAAATGAAAAGGTAACCAAAGCTATGGCTTGAAACAGCCAAGGTCGATTGTATTTAAGAAATTTTGATAATTTAGTTACTCCTATTCTTCTTTATATACATTCACGATTCCTTTAGTTTCACTAAGGAACAGCGCTCTTAATTTATTGATAATGATTTATGGAGAGGCTAAAAGGAGAATTATTTGTTTTGGGCGTAAAGTCTCACCTAGAAAAGCCTCCGTTTGATGTCTTTTGGCATGTAAGCGGGCAGTATTTGGGAAAATATCATCATAAATGGGTAACTTGTAAAAAATGTATTTTTGACAAACTAGGATTAAGTTATATATGACACCATATGTTTTTCAAAGTATTTATCTGTTAATATATTATACTTGTTAATTCTAATTTATTGGATATCTATCAGCAAACATAGGCAACAAACGTAGTAAGTTCTTCGAAAGGGGTCAATATAATATTGTCAAATCTCTAGAATTTGAGCAGTATTTAATTTATTTGCAATAATTCAAATGGCGAATATTACTAAAATTCAGGACATCGAATCACTATCTGCCGGTTGGAAACCCGGGATCATCCCACTAATTGATCGAAATTGACGTCGGAGATGTATTTCACAACCCATTTGTATGTCAACTATTTGAATCAGATATCAGGAAATTAATTTATATCAGGAAAACACTGTATTACTGTAAGTTCTGTATGTATTTTATGCTTGTAAATCTTCACCAATTGCAAGCGCATATATGTACATACAGTAAACAACGTTTATAACGAACACGCTTATAACGAACTGACGGATATAGCGAACTTACTCTTTTGTCCCGACTATTTGCTGTAGTTATGATGTATATATGCTTTTAACGAACTACGGTTATAACTAAAATTAGTGGCCCCTTTGAGTTCGTTATATCCGTGGTTTACTGTAGCTATAATTTGTACATAATATATTCAATAATTGCATTCATGTACCTCGCCACAGACTGTGGCCTGAGTGTAATAATAACGTTCAGTTCAGTTCAGACGCTTGGGATAAAGGACTACATCATCTTCGAATAGTTGCGACAATGGGTTGCATTGAATCGCATCGCAAACGATGAAAACAAAACAGTTGATTGTTCAGTGAACCAGCAAAATTAGCATGAAGCACAAATCATAACGATTAGTAAGATTTACTGAAACTAAGATAACAGTATGTGGTAGTATTCTTAAGTTATATGTCAAGTGATAACACTTCATATATAACCAAAAAGCCTCTGTGGACTTATGAAAGTCAATGCATTCAATTCGAAGTCAATGTGAAAGGCCATGTTAGTCAGAAGGGGAAAGTGAGCAATTTTACGAATTACAAATAAAAAACAACAATATATAGTCGGTTCGCTGAATGTGAATTTATTTAAACATCGTTTGTATATTAGGTATTATTACAGGTTAACACAAAAATGCAATTATATTAATAACAAAATTAGTATATTTATATAGATCTACCGATGGATATGGCAAGGCAAGGTGTATTAGGGATGTCGAGTTGGCTTCTGTGCTTTTTTAACCAGTCGGCAGTTTTCAGGCCGATTGTAGATTAAAAAAGCAGACATAAATACCTTAGAGAATAGCTTGGCACACATTGATTCCTTGTCATAATCAGTTGGACACATAATAACGTAGTTATAACATGGCTGAATTGACAATTATCTAAACGCGCGATCCTACCTGAACATGCACCATTACAGCTTTGCAGACCTATGATCTAGAAGAGCCCGACATGCTTACTGTTTTCGCGAACACCCGGTGTCCTCAACGTTTTTAGTGACATTGACATTATTTTAACCACTATTTTGGCTGTTACGCACGATATCGGGAAATATTTGGCAAATTATTCTCCAGCGTTGACATTTTGAAGTATACCATAATTACATTTTCATCAAAGAATATCCATTTGGCATCTGGGTTAAACGCATTTCTACCATGCTTGATTCTAATTTGTAAGGGGGCACGGGTGGCGCAGTCGTCTTAGGCGCACGCCAGAAGCCTATGGTTGTGGGTTCAAATCCCGGTTAGCCCCGATTATGTTTCTAGGTTTGTCAGTACCATGCCCATGCTCGTGGGTTTCACCGAAGTGGTAAACGTCTGAGACCTGCATCACTTCGAGCTTTCCTCCCACATAAAGCTGACACGCCGCGATATAACTGGGATACTGTTAAGAGCGGCGTTAAACCCAACTCACTCACTCACTCTGATTTGTGAAAAGAGGTATCCTTTTTCCCATTGATACCTCTTTAAATTTAGCCGGATCACACAAAACTGTGCGTATGAAAATATCGATCTATCGACAGTCTTTCCGAATGGCCGCCGATAACCCATTAGAATGTTGTATACGCTCGATATCAGAACAGCAGCTTATCAAACATGATGGAATCTATTTCAGAACATGCACAATTAAGTTAGGGGTGGTGGGGTAGCCTACTGGTTAATGCGTTCGATCGTCACGCCGAAGACCCGGGTTCGATTGTGTGTGAAGCCCATTTCTGGTGTCCCCCGCCGTGATATTGCTCGAATATTGCTTAAAGCGGCGTAAAACCATGCTTTTTCACTCACTCACAATTAAGTTGAACACAAACTAACCACTGTGTCAGGGCCACACACTAATCATAAACAGATATGTGCAGTCTCTCTCGTGTCGTCGTCGGCAGCTACAAACGGCCACAGTCCAGGGTTTTTCCGTTGGCAATTGTTGCGTCTGTAGATCCTCGTATTAATGTTGAACAAAACTACAACAGGTGGGACTGTCCTCTGGGTTGATGTAATTTGTAAATAGCACTCTACTGAGAACATCTATTTTAGCAGCCAGGGACAGCGAAGAGTAAAGTTCAGCCAGGTCGACATTCAGGGTAGGGAGTCATTCGTAATATGTATTACTGTTGGGAAGATATTTCAAACCAACTGCTAAGTATAACTTCAAAATACCCCAAACCCTCTTATTTAATAGCGTCAGTTGGAGCAATATATTCGTCCCGTTTTTTTACTGTTTCTACAATCTGTCTCCCCTACAATGTGAGATGTCATGTTGATTTCCGAGAAATGACTTGGTTGAATCCAAGCAGTTCAAATATGCAACATGTTGCGATGAAATTTAATATATTTCTATGGATATTTTCATCAATTCGTTTTGAAGAAATGTGTATTTTGAAACAAATATTTTGAATTAGTCATGAATAAAAATAAATAATCTTGAACTACCGTATTTTTTGTAATAATAGAATGAATAAACATTTTGTGTTTTGACTTTAGATGTTTTTCCACTGTAGATAAGATACGTCTTATTTAAAGCTAAAGATCTTGGTTTCAATTCAAATAAAAGATATTTAATCTACAGTGGGACTACAATAAAATTCGAAACACAATAAGATTATCTCCCAAATCGTCATCCAAAGTAAAAAAACAGAATTTAAAAATAAAATAATGACTAAACTAATTTACTATCACAGCTTTAAGTAATCCATCTCCAAGCAAAGAATTATTGTAAATAAGAAAATAAAAGAAAAAAATACCCAATATATATGAACCACAAATAGAATAATTACACCAGAAATTGTTGACGAACATAAAATAAACCAATTAAAAACATTACTGGTATATTGTCGTATTTCTGAGACTAATAGCGGCACAGGCCACTTAAAATTAATACTTTCAGTATCTTCCCGAAACCATATCCGAAACTTGCAGCTGTAGCTAGTTTCAAATACCGCGCCTTTGAAAGGCATTTAGAAGTGATACACACAAGGAAAAGAATTTATGTATGTCATAATATAGAGAATCTCACTCAAATGTCTTTTTGATATCAAATATATCAACACGAGTTGATAAAAGTGGGAAAACTCAGAGGCTCGCCGAGGATTTTTTCCACTTTGATCAACTAGTGTTGATATATTTCATATCAAAAGACACGAGGGTGAGATTTTATTTATCATCCAACATCATTCTTCCAACTTTTTCAGTTTGTAGACAGTAATTAGCAATGTCTTAAGTGAAAAAAGTACTGCTTACAGCTTCAGTAGCAGAGCCATTAGTGATGTCATTTGATTGTGACGTCATGACGTCACAATGGTCTGCAAAGCATTGTGATGCAATTTCATCGCAGCGATATCTACAGTGTAGATATCGCGTGATCTCACCCAAGCGATATCTCCTGTGGGAGCCAGTTTTGGACGATAAAAAGAAGTTGACACCCATAAATCCTCTTCCTTCAAATACCACGTTTGGAGCTCTCCGGGTCGGCTCGTTACTATGGCTACAAGATCATAGAATCATAGAATTATAGACAATACACAAACAATAATGCTTTCAATCAGAGTGGTAGAATTTGAAGAATGTCATTCAAGTAAGTGCGTTTTGTTGTATTTGCTTTGACTTGAACTGTCTGATGGCAGTGTAGACGAGGATGATGATGACGACAGCCATAGTGATGGAGACGATGCCGAGGCCGATCATGGCGGGCATCAACCATTCTCTGGCACACGTAGTTTCCTCGGAGCTGGTGCCTGGAAACAAGACAATGCATAGCGTTTGTAAGGTGCTGAACATCACTATGACGTAATTATCTAGTGCATCTGAGCGTGAATCACTTAACGTAACACACAAACCACAAAATGTCAATAAATAATAGACTCTTGAAGACCCGAGTAGAGAATTGGTCTTAAGAAACCCATTATGGCCTTAATAGGCGACTATGCTTGTCGTTAGAGGCAACTAACGGGATTGGGTGGTTACGCTCGCTGATGCATGTCATCGTACCCAAAGGCCAAGATCGATGCTCATGATGTCAGTCACTCGATTGTATGGTCTAGACTATATTATTTACAGACCGCCTTCATATAGCTGGAATATTGCTCAGTGCGGTGTTAAACAACAAAACAAACAAACTTTAAGTGGTATTTTCTAATGGTTCAAATGCATTTAATTTAAAGTGCGGCGTTAAATAATAACCAAACAAAAAATACATAATATATCTCGACTAAAAGGCAAGTTATTGCTATAAATAAGCGTTAAAAGTATTAAACCATCTAATTAGTATTAAGGAGTACGTAAAAAAACATTGTTCCTCATGGCATGTAGCTACTTAGTTCTTCGTGGTATTAAGCTACCCATCTGGGTGGCCTGTATATTATCACCTATTCTCGGCGAGACAATGGTTGATAGAACGAGTACCAAACCCTCGGGATACGATGACGAAGAGCAAGCAGTGATGGAGCATGGAGAAATATCAGTTAATGTGAACGTTTTATCCACAAATGAAACCTGAAGAGGTATTTAGCGTACTTGCAAGTGCCACGGGTTTGGCCAGGTGGACGACAGAGGTCAAGGTCTCGTCTTCTGATGTACCCGTCACGGAAGCGTCTCGTCGTCGGCGTCCTGTAGCGCAGGTGGGCTGTAACAACAGGGTTCGAGTTACACAAGATCCAGGACTTGTTGATCATGTGATTAAATAGTAAGGCTGAACAATAACAGATGAAGTGGTACTGTTAATCCTGACATACGTTTGTGTAGTTGTTTGCACTAAGCAATGTTTGTTTGTTTGTTTGTTTGTTTCTTTGTTGTTTAAAGCTGCACTCAGCAATATTCCAGCTATATGACGGCGGTCTGTAAATACTCGAGTCTGGACCAGACAATCCAGTGATTGACATCGATCTAAGCAGTTTGGGTGTGATGACATGGATCAACCAAGTCACCGAGCATGCCGATCCCGTTCGTCACCTATTACGACAAGCATGGGTTGCTAAACATCAGTTCTTTACGGAGGATCTAAACGTTGGATATACATAGGTATATATGAGGCAAAATATGACACGGACACGCGGATTGTGTCGCTAGTCTGTCAGATAGAGCATGGTAATGAAGGTCCCATAGTTTTGATATCATGGTAGGCCTAGGACTAGCGTCCAGATAGAGCGGTCAAGATAGTTATTCAGCAAGAGAGGGTTTGAACTACGTTTTGCTCGGTTTCTTTAACCAGACCTTTCTGCGATCCTTTCATATGACTGGACCTTTACATGTAGACGTGTCATTACTTACTTTGGCAGCAGCTCCTTCTGTTGCGGACACTCTAACTTGTGTGACAATCCCCAGTGCTGGGTCGGACAAACCATTGTCATCACTGAATATGAACACCTCGACCTCAAAACACATGGTATGACGGGAAGCAATGGGATTCCACTCCGGACTCTCTGACAGCAAGCCGTCATCGCTCTCACACCTAGCAGAGCAAACAGAAGGGGGCAGGCGATATACGTCATGCTGGTACTAGGTATTCTTTTATCACTTATACACCTACCACAGCAAGCACTGGAGGTGAGGGTGGGGAAGGGTAGGGGTGAAACACATCATGTTTGTACTTGCATATCAACACTTAAAAACATAGACATAGAACGCGTTCTATTCTGAAAGAAATGCCTCATGAACAAACAACTCTAAGTTATGAATACCATGTTCGCATTAGGGTAGCAAAGTGAATACATATTGCAGAAGCGTACATGTATTGATTGATATATTCTTCTCTTAGATCTTTCCATGTTGTACACACACTTTAATCATAACTAGTACCTTCAATAACCTCCTTGCAAATTGGTCATAACCATAAAGTTTAAAATTGAATGTTTTCTTCCCCGATGTAACACTGTTAAGATTGATTATTTGCATAAAAGTACTGAGATAGGAATTGTATTGGCCTTGTTCACCCACCCCTCATCATACAAGATCCTTTCTCTGTAGTGTGGTTCTCCCCGAGTGTTGTTCACGGTGATCTTGTGGACAGCGATTCCATTGAAAGCATCCGCTGTCAATAGAGGACAAAGGTTTCAGCATCAGTTTGAAATTTAAAGACCGGGATTTATGCAAAATATGCATGTTTTTATACCCTAAAATCTGTATAAACATAATGTAATTGTTATAACGTTATCGGTAATGGTACGACTCTGGCGTCACTCTGGAATGTTATAATGACTTCATGCGACAATGGATGACGTCGTATGGAAAATATTTCCGTGACAGCCGAACCCGTCCACGTGGATTTAAATATCCATTTAATCGGTTCTTCGATTCAGAAAGATATGTGTGTATAAGTGATGTCATACTAGTATTCATATCGCTATGTAGAATGCAAATATGTGTCATGATACTAGATAAGAAGGGGAATGACCTCAGGATTTCAAACTTCATTAAAGGCACAATTATCAACTCAAAGAAAAACTTTTTCAAGAATATTAATGATTATCGGCTTTGTTAGTGTATATTACTCAAAAGACGTTAAATAGCGTGGCATGACAGATTAATCAGTAATATGAAAGAATCGGGTGAAAGAGACGTTAACGACTTATACGGTTGTTAAAAACCTATAGGATGTTTCGTCTTCAATTTACACTTGAAATGTATGCTTACAGCCGTTTACTGTTACACAAGCCTTGACGCTTTCTCCAGAGGTAACCGTTCCTTGGATAGTAGTGCCATCAGGCCTGACCACCGTCTGTGAAGCGGGAATAAACAGCGCATCACCTCCGTTCTTAGTCCCCCTAGAGTGATCAGAATAGGAAATACAAGCATGACATCAGTTCTTTTGTGTTCTCATATTCATGTTCTCACATCACGTATGCACACAATTAATTCGAAATAGGTTCTTAATATCCAAATTAAAGTATTCTGTGAGTACTCTAGCTTCTACACTCCACTAACAGATTAAAGTATCAAACACTGAAGCAGTTAGCACAAAGGCGGACCTGTAAGCATGTCGTAACTATGGTATAGCTAGCTCCTGATTTCGAGGAAGCTAGGATATATCTGACACGTACCCGTTATCGCTGATGTTTAGTGACTGGCTGCTGAGGGCAATGGCGTCGCTGCTGTAGGTGCAGTTGAAGGTAACTGCCTCGTCAGTGACCAAGTCTATACCAGGGGAGTAGCGGACACTCAACTGCAGCTGGAAGATGCTCATTCCTCCCTGATACAGTAACAAGATAAAATCGACACATTATACATCGCATTACTGCTCTGGAGAAGTTTACTTAATGCCTGAGGTAAAATATAAACACCATGGTGTGATGCTCGGCGTATTCCGTTACCTTAAGCATACATCGGGACACAGTGGGGAAGTGATATGGCATGATTTTACTGTCAATGGAATACCTACTTATCACTCGCGGAAATTCGTACACAATAAGTGAACTTTTGGGAAGGGCCCAGATGACCCACGGGAAGGAGGAAGAAGACACTTGCTGGTGTTGTTTATTTAGCTTTTTTATATGCATATAGATGTGGGGGCAAAGGGGCCTAGTCGTCTAAGGCGCCGCAATTCATTGTACAGAGTTGCGTCCCTTAGGCACGTCAGGAACCTGTGATCGTCGTTTCGAATCCCCTCTAATACGTTTCCAGGGTTGTCACCTTAATACCCGGGCTCGTGGGTTTCACCAAAGTGGTAAATGTCTAAGACGTACTGGTTTGCATCCCACACTCCCGCGGACACACCGTCATAGAACTCGAATACTGTTCAAGGCGGCGTTAAACACAACTCACTCACTAATAAATGTGTCTATCCTTATATCAATGTGAAAAACACACCTCTGTAATTGGCCCAAGGTCTCCACAGGTGCCGTTGTATTCGAATATCCCAGCATAGCCCTGACACCAGTCGGCGATGCCGTCACTAGGATCAGCTGGGTTTGGGGCGAGAGTGAGGTTACAGCCGACGGTGTTTCTGTGGTTTGTGACGTAGATCGTGCCAACGAAGGTGTCGACGGAGAAGGGAGTGATACAGACGCTGATGTTGTTGGGGTTACACTGATGGTAGTCTGTAGGTGAGCGGGACATGGAGGGATCAACATCCGTGGTCAGGGTTCTCATTATCGACATTCAAATCATGGACGAAAAGATGGCCATGCAATCGCATGTGACGAAAAGTTACAAGAAAAGGTCAACTTCAAAGAATAATCAGTGTCGAATATCTTCCAAAACAGATGCCGTAGGGCGAATAATAATGAATGGATCACTGAGAATCAGTAATCAGAATCAGTCATGGCAACCTGTGTTCTCGAAAATGGTAAGCGTGGCCTGCTCTACTGATGGCACCAACCACTGTCATGAAGTGCCTATTGGTTGTCTAACGTCTAACGCCGCACCCAGCAATACTCTTGCCGTACGCCCTACGCCTGAAAACAATTGAGTGGCAGTGAGGCGTTGTGGTGGGGATGTGGGTGCTTAGAACTGTTTCATATTTTGCTTATCCCCCATGTTGTTATGTACCACCCCCAACACCGGCCTGTCCCTAAATGCCAAGTGGGGGATAGCAACGTGTCATATTTATCAAAGTTAAGACAATTATCGCTGTAAGTAGAATACTCCTGAAATACTCACAAGCTTTCTTATCGCACAAAGTCCGCGTAAATCCAGGGTCACATATGCAAGACGGTACACCGGCACTGACCACACACGTTCCCACCTGGCAAGGAAGGTCAATGCATTCTGGCCCACCGATTTCATCTGGAACAATAGCGGATCATATGCGAGTCATCATCATACATTTGAAGCAGTCAAGTAGATGCATACGTGCACCAGGTATCCCTGGTATCATGGCATACTTAAATAAACTTAAAGGCCTTAGTAAAGCTTTCAATGTTTTATAATTACATTTTCGTTGTGTTCATTGTAATTTCTGCATTCTGATTAGCTGAATTGGTCACGTGTTATTGCATTCATTTCTGAAAACAATAGGCCACGCCAACCGAAGCGGACTGCTCTTGTTACTACGGAATGTCGGGGAATCCCAATATTACAGTCGATGGAATTCCCTTTCTGCTCACGTGTATCGTCATGCACAGGGCATTTAAAGAAACTCACGCATAATAATTGTCCAAACTACTTTTTGAGATCGATGGCCGAGAAGGAATGAAACCGTAAACGTGCAGGGTCGCTCGCCTGTTGCTTTTTTTTTTCGCTACGCGGATTCATACAGTTTGCGCATCGGTTTTTCGATTCATACCTCAATGATCCGAAAAAGTACAGAGTCAATCCTTAAATGGTAGGCATGTCGAAGATATTTCTAAATTTGAGGAATCAGTTGCAAAAAAACATAAGTTCCCGTGTGGTTTTTTTTCAGGTGAACAATTGACTTGCCTTTACATGTGTTTATGACAGGTGCCACCGGTGGGGCAGGATACGCTCACCTTTTCGCGAATACGTTGTATCATCATTATTTGATAGTGATTAATAAACACATTCAAGCTTATGATACAGTCGGAATCGTACAACTGACTTTTGGTAGCAGTTACTTATGAGTATGCAAATGCTTTATATTTACCTAAATTAATGGCACAGTTAGGCCCATCGAAAGGGTCGTTGCAGCTACAAAGGCCAATATTAACATCGCAGGCTCCCCCATTCTGACAGAATTGTCCCTGGCGACGACAGTGAGAATTCACTGGGGCTGTAAATAACACAAAGAAAACAGTTTTTAACTCCACAGTAATGAGTCCTCCTTTAGCTTGTGGAGGGTGGGGTAGCCTAGTGGCTAAAGCGTTCGTTCGTCAAGCCGAAGACACGTGTTAGAGGTGAGGTGAGGTGAGGTGAAATGGGGTTTAAAGTCGCTTCCAAGATTATTGCACTTATATAGCGACGTGCATGTACGTGTGTGTGTTTGTGTGGCTGCTTGTACTAGTCCGGACTGATGCCGATTTATAGTGCTAGCTCACTGAGATACCATGCCGCAGTTTTACATGAATACCCCACTCAGACACAGTATATTGACCCCAAGCCGACCAGTCCCCTTAATGCCGAGCGCCAGACAGGGTAACAACAAGTACCATTTTTTAACGTCTTTTGGTATGACGCGGTCGGGGATCGAACCCCGGACCTTCCGCTCTCCAGGCGGACGCTCTACCACTAGACCACGGAGACGATCACGACATGGGTACAATGTTCGAAGTCCATTTGTGGTGACCCCCGCCGTGATATACCTGGAATATTGCTAAAAGCGATGTAAAATCCACCTCAATCCTTTATCGTGTATACCTCTTTAGAGACCGCCGCTTAATTTTCTAGGTGTCACAAAATATGACCATCCCTTTTTCGAACATGGTCGGTCATATTTCCACTTGTTCGATACATGGACTTACTTTCATCGTCAAATATAAAGACGCCGATAAAGATTTCTTCAGCGATTTTGTTTCCAGTTATTTGTATCTCAAGAATCTCTATTTCTTCTGTTTCCTGAAAATGCAATTAAAGGCAGTTAATGTTGATCCAAATAACCTCTGCACGTCACTTTGCAATCATCACCTTTAAAGTTTTTTAAGTCGCATTTAGGATTATTGCACTAAATAGCGACCTTCCGCATCTCCGGGCAGACATTCGGTCCAAAAGACCACGGACATGGTGGGATGATGATGAGGTATGATGTAACTCCAATATTACAATTAACAATTTAACATTGCCATTTGTTTCTTGAAAGAGGTTAGGATACTTCAGTCGTTGAATTTATTTTGTTTGACATCTTTTTATTCTTTGTCAATTTAAAAGGCTTGTAAACAAGGTCCAAGGACAGCTGAAGATCATAACCCAAACGGCCCATACTTAAGTACTACCTGCTTATCAAAGAGTTCCTTGATGTTACATTTTCACCACGTCGAAGGATATCTTGTTTGTGTGTGAATATATATATATAAAATTTATATATTTATATTGATCTATGGTTCCTATATATCTATGGTTCCTATATATATATATATATAGGAACCATAGATCAATATAAATATATAAATTTTATATATGTTAAATACAAAATAAATATATATGTACAAAACAAAACAACTTATAGATCAATATAAACATATGAAAAAAATAAAAGAATCAATTTATATATATATGTACAAACAAAGCGACCTATAGATCAATATATATATGTGTGTAAAATCATAGATGATATATTTAAGACGTGACCTTCACTTTGTGTGAGTTCATTGGAGTATGAACCTTCATAGAGTGAGGTCCAAACTGTATGAACGTCGGAGCTTGCGACAGACTGAAACACTGAGACCATGATTAACGGTTCTAAATGATCAGAACGAACGCTTATGTATGTTCGCGCTGGAGAATTTCCACGGGATTCCCCAGGAATGTGGAAGTAGTCCGATAGTGTTGACGTCATTTCAAGAACACGGTCTCGTGAAAAACGCATGAACGTCAAATTGTGTCGTTCATACACTTATGAACTTCAGTTTCGCGGCCATGTGACCGACCCGTCGTCCAATGACAAAGTCGTATATCATGTCAACCCATAGATCAATATATAGAGGATTCATCACGAAGGCTCGGCAAATACCGATTAACTAAGACTCGGTTGATATTTCCCATATTAAAAAACACGAGTGATGAATTCTATTTATCATTTTCACATTTTTGCTTCCAAATTAAGGAATAATTGCATTAAACATTAACATCAGCAACTTGTCGAAATCTTACGTATAGATCGTGCGTAGTGATACATGTTTTCCATAGCCATGTAAACCAAAATAAACAACCTCTTAACTCCTTTATGGCATGTTCCTTCGCTGAGAAAAAAGGTTCCTCGGATTATTTTTCAACAAAATACTTGAACAGACTTTTGCAGATGATTGAAACTTTAATAACGGTAACAAGAACGATTCTGTGTAATCTGATTATATCTCTGGTGTAACTTCACTTATAATATATAGTTTCAAATCAAACCGCTCGCTCTTCCGGTTATCTAATTTGCATATCTAATTTGCATACTTATGTCATTGGGGTATGACATACATGTTTTTATGTCATAAGCTTATGTCATGGATAAATGCTTAAGTTAAATGATAAAGATATATACATTATAAACATATGTAAAACGAAAGTATCAAAGATATAAAATCTTTGTGTGTGTGTGTGTGTGTGTGTGTGTGTGTGTGTGTGTGTGTGTGTGTGTGTGTGTACTCAGGTCAAATTTCTGGTCATGCAAGTGTGGACGTGTTTGTATGGAACTGAGTAGAAGCTTACGCTGTGTCTTACAAAGCGTATTGTCTCACCGAATCATCGATGATGTGTACAAGATCGGGGATTGTCAAACTTGTCTGGCCTGCGGGAAAATCGATCTGTCTGTTTTGAACGCCGATATAGTCGTTCCCCTGGAGAGCCGTCACGGCCTCGGTGTTCACGGTAATGGTAAATGCAAACAAGCTATCGCCTATCCGTGAGAGTGTCAAGGACGCGTTTTGTGAACCTTCCCTCACAGCAACAATGTCAGGGAAGTCTAGAAACGCGGGGGCACCTGAAACGAGGACATCAAACATGAATAATCACGTTGGACCCGTACACAGATTCCTACTCAATCTGAGCCCATAAACTCTATGAGAATGGATATGGTTTTACGCCGCGTTCGTTCGTTCCACCAATTCGCCACAGGAGCACTGTGTGTGAAGCCAATTTCTGGTACCCCTGCCGTGACATGTTTTCAATAATGTTTATGTCATATGAGAGCGGGGGGCACCAGACATTGGCTTCACTCATTGTACCCATGTGATTCAAGCCATTCAAACATTGTACGCATGTGATTCATAGTTCATGTACAGCATAACCTAGTGCATATTTCGGTCAAACACCTTTTTGTGTTAAACCATTTAAAGTCATTGGATTTCTGATTGTAATGTGGAATGTGCGCATTCTAACAGTAAAATAATAAACACTAAGTGATTCTTATCGGTGATCATGGCTTGCAACTATTGGACGGAATGTGAAAAACAGTGTCTTATGTGTATAAATGCATGCAATGTTTTTGTTTGTTTGTTTTTTCACGGAATTGGAAACTATCCACGAATAATGGGGTGAGCAAGCGAATGTGATAGATTATTGGATAGTTTTTTGTTTGTCTGGACCAGACAATCAAGTGACTGACATCATGAGCATCGATCCACGCAATTGTGATTCGATGACATGAATCAACCGAACCCCCGATCCCGTTAGTCGCCTCTTACGACAAGCATAGTCGCCTTTTACAGCAAGCATGGGTTTCTGAAGACCTATTCTACCCCGGATCTTCACGGATCGGTTATAAAAGAGCAAGCAACGGATACTCACGGTCATCGTCAGCTATAGTGACTACAAAGTTCTTCAGCTGTTCGCCAGGCAATGAAATATCGAGTACTCGAATGAGGAATGTCTCATCGAACTCAGGTTCCTGAAATAGATAAAACACTATAGTGACTACACATATATTGGAAGAACAACCCCTCTTTGAATATACTGAACATTAATTTGTGTTCTTTCCGTAACCGTCGATTTGCAATAACAAGACAGTTTATAAACAAACACTGCATGTTATGCGTCGTGCAATGTTTAGTGTATTTCACACTTACCTCATAACCTGTGTGTAGTCATAAAATACATTGTAATATATGGTATAGTTTCTTCCGGCGAGTTGAGTTGAGTTGATTTGATTTGATTTGTGTTGATTTGAGTTGAGTTTAGGTGAGGATTACTGCACTTTTAAGGCAACGATCATGCACGCGTGTGTATATGTGTGGCTGTGTGTACTAGCACGGAGTAATTCCGGTTTTATAGTTCCAGCCCCCCTCAGATACCAAGCCGCAGTTTAACATGTATACCCCACTCAGACACAGTCGAGCTGACCTGTCCTGGTTTTATCCCGTAAATGCGGAACGTCAGGCAGTGTAACAACAAGTACCATCATGTTGAAAAATATATATTGGTATGGCGCGGCCAGGGGAACGAACCGACGACTTTCCGCTCTCCTGGCATCAGGGAGGTGTAATCGTTTAACACAATGTAAATTATACAGCATGACGTAACCCTTACAGAATAATCGTGCAGATCCTGTTCTGTGCAGTTGCAAACAGTGTCGTGTTTTAACAAAACTTACCGGGTCTGATAGTATTTGCACCGAAATGGACACCTCCTTAACGCCTATAGCAAGGTTTGTATGGGAAACCGATGTCGAAACGAAGTCCACACCTGCGATTGCGCTGTCCTCTGCGGTATCAATCTGGAACAGAAACGTTAGGCCTCAAAGAATTGATTATTTGTTTTTCATATTTTCTTTTTACCAAAGTTTGATTTGTTTGTTTATTTGTTTGTTCTTTAACGCCGCATTCGGCAATCTACCAGCTATATGACGGCTGTCTGTAAATAATCGAGTCTGGGCCAGACAATCCAGTGATTGACATCATGAGCATCGATCCACGCAATTGGGACACAATGACATGCATCAACCAAGTCAGTGAGCCTGACCACTCGATCCCGTTAGTCGCCTCTTACAACAAGCATAGGCGCCTTTTCAAGCAAGCATGGGTTTGAAGTTTGAATACAGGATGGATAGCATTACTGTTAATGCTTAAGTAGTCTTCAGTTTCCAACAATTTCTCTTGGAAAATATAAAAATATATATAGAGAGATTATCTACAATGTAGATATTGCTTGATCTCACCCAAGCGGTATCTCCTGTGGGAGCCAGTTTTGCATGATAAATTATATCAATTATATACTACTCAAAAGAAGTTAAACAACACCCGACTTATTCATGAAAGATTAACTATAGAAACTAGAATATAGTGTTCTTTAACTTTGGGTAGTTGATATATTAGCTGAAGAGATAAAGTTGTATACTTCCTGGGTCGTTTAAACTGTTATGTATATGAAATAATCATATCATCATGAAGGAAACAAAGGCTATTTTGATCATTAAAGGAAATATTCTCATGTAATGTTTTTCGATCAATCGGGTTGCGGTGCATGCTTATATCGAGTAGCAGTGATGATACATACAGATATGTTCCATTCCGCCCCAGGAGCCGGGGTCACGGTCAGGACGAATTCAGCCAATCCGGTTTCTTCGTCGACAATTAGTGGGGTCAAGGTCAACTCTCCTGCAAGATGAACGTCCATGATCAGCGTCACGACAATACCCCATCTTGAGTATCTAACACAAGAAGTGTTGCATTTCGTAATCGAATTAAGCGGTTTTTAACCTGACATCTGACAGGAAGGTATACTCGCATTAGAAACAAAATTGTACACAATTTATACGCATGGATGTCCCTGACCTGTATCAGAAGTGCGGTGTCAATGTGTCCATGCACCAGTTAACATTTCGATCAATTTATGTGACCCGCCAAGATAAAAGGATCCTTCTGGGTGGTAGGAAATAATTATTATGTGACGTCATGAAGAAAAACGTCAACTTACTTCCCTAAAACTCGCCACGTGTGCGGACTGTAAAAAATATCTTCTTCTTTGTTAGCGTTCGTTCGTAATGTAATAAAAACATTATTTAAAAAAATAATTTTGCATACATGTCTGCTTTCGATTGATCAGACATGCTATCTATAACCTGCGTCAATTATTGCATAAACATTTATTAGATCTGATAGACAAATCATCCCTACGACTGTTAGTGGACAACTAGACTATCATTCCGATTTCCTGTCTCACAGAGAGGCACGTTTGAAACCATGTATCTGTTAAAAATATGAATTGAAGCTGGTCGAGTTTATTTTTGTGTTCCTAATCTAATGTAGTTTTAAAAAATAACGAGAAGTCAAAATTTGATTTTTCACCCGTAGGGTCCCTTAGCTCATGGTGGGTCACAAATTTTGGTGTCACTGGCATCATTGAAGTGTTTTGATCATTCCTGTTGTTTCATGAAAACATTAACTGTTGACTAACAGTAAATAAACGAGTGAGTGAGTAAGAAATGGCCTCACATATTGTACCCATGTGGAGATTCGAACGTAGGCCTTCGGCGTGACGAGGGAGCGTTTTACCCGCAAGGATCCATCAAAATAGACTGCCAAGAATTGTATAATTTGATGCTTTTCGAATATTCAACTTCAAATTTAATGTTTACACAACACCGTAACGTTAAAGCATTTCGAGGGAGTAACTCTAAAATACACTCCAATGGTGTCTATTTTGGGAGGAGTGAAGACAATATTTCCAAGAGAAATACTGTTACGAAAACTGCCGGTAAAAGAATTATACACACATGTTTGATGGTGGCTAAAAATGAAACCAACAAGAAATGATTCTTCGATGGTGATGTGTTTGATACGGGTACCCTAGTTGTGTTGAGGGCCTTACTTTTGCAGTATTTCGGCGACTGCTCAGCCTAGTGACTTTTTAATGACGTTCGTAATTTTTGGTCAGATCTAAATTTTAAGTGTTTGCTTTCTTTTGCCCGGCAATTAACACGCTGATGCAATTGTGTCAGGTAATGTCAAATGTTTATCTTGAAATTGGACGTCAAAAACAAAAGTTACCTTGGATCGGCACAAGACCATAGGCGAGCAAGGCCACAAGCAGGAGGCCACACGGCGCTTCACACATATTTACCTAAAATCCCTGAAATCAAGAAGTATAGTTTTCTGTTATTACAATGCACTAACAACAAACATATACCTTAGCCTTTTGATGTCATCAATGTAAGTAAAGATTTTTTGAGACATGTATGTTGTTTCTTGTTTCCATGGAGACTGTATTGCAAGGTGCAAGTACAAGTAATTGCTTGATTAAAGATATAAATGTCAGCACCGACATATCGCATCGGGGAACAAAAGATATATATCGCGTGGTGTTGTTGATACCGTTTTAAAAATAATTGTCGATTGAATATTAAAAAATGCTTTTTTGGGTGTATTTAAATTCATTCTCGTTCATTGAGTCAATATTTGCATCAAGTACAGTGATAACATGAAAATTCAACATTGAAAGAGTAAAAACACGTTGATAACAATGGCCTGATGTGTTCTTAGGGTGGTATATGTATGTCAGGTAGGTTAATTATCAATTGGGCACAAATCCTACATAAGATTTGTTTGTTGTTTAACGCCGCACTCAGCAATATTCCAATCATAGCTATATGACGGCGGTCTGTAAATAATCGAGTCTGGACAACTTGTCCGAACTGATGCCTATTTATAGTGCAAGCTCACTGAGGTTACCATGCCGCAGTTTAACACGAATACCCCACTCAGACACAGTATATACTGACTTCGAGTCGACCAGTCCTTGTTTTAAGCCCTTAATGCCGAGCGCCAGACAGGGTAACAACAGGTACCATGTTTTAACATCTTTTGGAATGACGCGGCCGGGGATCGAACTCCGGGCCTTCCGCTCTCCAGGCGGACGCTCTACTACTGGACCACGGAGGCGGTCCCTAAGAAGTAAGGTAACATACCTGCTGTAAGGTTGTTAAATTGTACAGCGAAAAATCCCATAAACTAGGGTATGCTTTGATCTGTGTCCTCACTGTTACGATGGTACGATAAATCCATTATTATGCATGCTGATTAATATACGATTTGTAATCGATGGAACGATTCAGAAAACATAGCACCAATCTCTTAAAAATAGCAAGAGATGCTTAATTTGCTTTTATCTCAGACTAAAGAAACGAATTTGAAACGGAGGTTTTGTATGTCAATGCACATTCATGTGTCATAACATTTCAATATTTTGTATTTTAAAATTAAAATGTGTTCAAATTAATGAGAAAACGCATAGTGATACAAGGAAGTAGCTTGGATCTTACCGTGACACCAGTTCGAAATAGTTTCCTTTACGAATGGGAGTGTAGTCTTCAAGTGTGGCTCTAGGATGTCAGTGTCGGTAAGAGGCTAAAACCCTCATTTGAAGACTTTCCCACACGTGTGTGAATGACGAGTATGAGGTGGGAGGGGCAGAGAACAGTTTTTATTGTCACTCTCAAGTCGCTGGTATTGATTTTGTTATGATGTAAATCGCATGATCAAATCGCGTGTGGTGTTATTTGTCGTCTAATGTTGGAGGACTTTTCTGCTGGAAACAAGGCGTGTTGTTCAAGTGTCTTTTACAACTATCTATAAAACTACGCGTACAGATACAGAAATGTTAACAATCACAGTCGGGAGAACTATTCCTGTCAACTTTTGAGCCACCATCGTGTTTTGATGCTGCCAATAAACGTGACACATACAAATGAATATCTTGTTGTTGACTGTTCGTCATCAGTGACTGGTAATACATTATGGGTGTGGTGGTTTTGGTCTTAAGGCTGTATCATATTTTGCCGACACCCACATTTTATGTAACAATTTGTCATGAACCCATCCACCCAAAATACATGTGACACATTTTAATACCCCCCTCCCTGTAATAAATGACCAGTTCCTAAATAATGTCCAAATATATAATGATTTAATTTTTTTTTTTTTATAAAATCACTTTTTCTTGCAGACCATCGTCATATAGCTGGAATATTGCCAAGTGCGGCGTTAAACAACAAACAAACAAACAAACAAACAAACAAACAAACAAACAAACCCTTCAACTTCAACACAACGGTGTTTGACTGTATGCTAATTTTCAATCAACGCACAATCACTTACGCATTAAGCGCCACCAAAGTTTCCTCTTTTATTTTCCATTTAATTTTGTTTCGAAAGATCTGGGCCAGTTTAAAAAAAATGCTTTATGGTTTTTGTTATATCTGGATCAATAAAGATTGGTTGCATAACAACCCTTTTAGCCATGTTCAGAGATGGATGAATTATTGCTATTGCCAGTGAGATGTGGTTTGAAAGTATTACTCGGTTTTCTTAGTAAGAATTATTATATAGAATTAGATATTACAATTGTGGACTATTTATCGTTAGTTAAGGTTCAGGTTTATAAGATTACACGATGCAGACTCCGCTGGTCTGACCATAAATTATTATTTGAAGAAGGAGATCCTATGGTCGCTATGAAAGACTACATGTATGTTAATATTGTTCCATTGATCGAGTCTGAGTGTCAGTTGGTATGGTTTGTCCTAAACAGAGGAGCAAGGGAAACTATACCGATCAGCTGATTTTATCATAATTATGTTTGTGTTTCATTTGAAAATATATTAAGTTAGCGATAGTATATCCGAAGAATGAACTGTACTGGTGCTTAGTCAGCACTCAAAGAATACTTCTACATGGTTTTATTTTAATAACTATAATTTGATTTTTCGCATAATACACAACTGCTGATGGACATCTCCGTAACCCATCTTTGAAAATCAATATATTTGCTTTCTTCGGCACAAATTAACATTTCAAACATGTTAGCGTCAGGTGGTTGCAAATTCATTTCTTACCCAGGTCTTCAGTGAACCTATTTTACCCAGTACAGATTACTTTATAACTAACTGTTGCAGGAATGAGTGATGGTTAAAAAAATATAGATATAATCAAATTTAATAACAGTTCTTTGAATGTTCAAATACATTCAATACTTTATTTGGCCACTGTGGGAATTTAAGTACAGTAAAGTACGGTTATAACGAACTCAAAGGGACTACTAATTTTAGTTCGTTATAACCGTAGTTCGTTATAAGTACATATACAGCATGACTACAGCAAGTAGTCGGGACCAAAAGGTAAGTTCGTTATATCCGTCAGTTTGTTATAAGCGTGTTCGTTATAACCGTAGTTTACTGTAGTAGCATTCTTCTGTGTCTGAGATACTTTATTCTTAATACTTACTTAATACTCACGTCCAGGCAGTTTTAGTGGTCTGCAAACCCTCGTGTAGTCAAACATCAAGCTGAATATGGTTCCCTTACAAAGAAAAGACTGTGAACTTCTTTCAGTAGTGACTGTACGTCTCTGGTGTATTGTGTACATGGTCATCCATACCATGTCGTCGTTTGATGCATTATGCTGCAATTCGGGTAACTGTCGGTGTCGCCTTTCACGAATGTGGGATTTCATAGCCATTTTGTGTATGTAGAACATTTTTTGATTGCTATAATAACACGACTTTTGACTCTACGTACAATGGGGTGACATAGAAAATCAGCTTTTATGAAGGTAGGAAACCGCTTTTGTGGAAAGTTTTGAATATTATCTTGTTTTTTTTCTATGTAGAATGAATACACGAAATGTAGGTGAGTGTTTTTTAAACCCATGGGTACGCCTGTGCATATTGTATGGTACAGAATCCAGCATGGAAACGATCTGGACGTCGTAAACAGACGCGTTGATGCATGTTTACCCGGCATCCGCCCTGTCTCTTGCCAGCGAGTTGCGTGATGCTTATCACTATGTACATCGCGCCACAAAAAGAAATTTTATTTCGGTTAAAAGACACTATTTAATTGCTTTTAGCCAATTGAAATATCAATGAAAAGCGTTACTACGATTACAGATCCATTGACAAATATTCCAAAGCGAAAACCTGGTTTGGAGAAATATACGGACTTTGGGTGATTGATCTGAACCAATCTGCCATTTCTTGTCTACTAATTGATACATCAATGTAAAATGAATGAACCTGTTTTGTTGAACTTGGCTCCTACCAAACGTGTGTTGCGCTCGTGGACATACATGTAGAAGGTCAGAATATGTGCCCAACGTCTGTCTTCAGAGCAGATAGATAAGGTGAGGTGAAATTGGGGTTTAATGGCGCAGTTAAGATGACTGGACTTTTATAGCGACGTACATGCACGTGTGTGTGTGCGTTCGTGTGTGCGTGCGTGCGTGCGTGCGTGCGTGTGTGTATGTGCGATGCTTGTAATAGTCCGGACTAATGTCGGCTTAGGGTTCCAGCCTACTGAGATACCATGCCGCATTTTAACATGGATGCCCCACTCAGACACAGTATACTGACTCCGAGCCGACTAGTCCTTGTTTTAGACTCTTAATGTCGAACCCCAGGCATGGTTACCGATTACTGAGGACAGGATGGTTGCAATGCATGACTTGTTTTGTTCATTACCATCACCAAGGTGAACCATTTTTAACCAGTGGTTAATTTTGCCTTCTTCACATTTGATGTTTGAATTTTGTAGAATTAACAGTTGTATTTTAGACAAACTTACAGAAAATGAAACTCATTTTCAATCACATTTAAATCACATTGCTCACAAATTCTCAATTCTCTCGCTGTGTTATCCTAAGACTGTGAGAGCTGCATCTAAATTGTGCTGGTTCGTAGTGACATATTTGAAATATTGCATATGGCGTTTGAACTCAACTCACATGAATTGCGTGAGTGTGCATTTATCTTAGATTGTAGCGGGAACCACAGGGTCCACGGAATGCTGATCCGTAGCTTTTGTTGTATCATTTATTTAAGCCTCAGTCACACAGACAATGCGACCGCAATGCAACCTCCTTGCGACCAATAATATTTGATAATCGCATCGCAATGGGGTTCCAGGGGTCTCTGAAAGGTTTTACTGAGATCGCTACAAGGTTTCAGAGCAGTCGCAAAACCCATTCAGTCGCAAGCAGTCTTTTGAACATGCACAAAAGACTGGCTGCAACCGATTTGGTCGCTCGGAGAGTTTAATTGGTCTTCCAGAGGTCCCCAAATTGTGTTATTGCAAACGCAGATTGCTTTCCCCCTGCGGCGATCGGTTTCGCCTACTCGTCGACTCTTTGCAACCTATCTGGGATTGATCAGTGATGAGACGGTGATCAAACGGCGCTTCATCGGTGACAAGTTGCAAAGAAATGATTTGATTCAGAAAAACACCCTTTTTATATGCAATATGTTTTGATCGGTGATCGATCGACAACTAGTCACCGACCAGTCCCCGTTCAGTTGCAACAAGTCCCCGACGATTCGCTGACTTGTCACCGATCGGTCTCAACTAGTTGCAAACATTTCGCGTATCTGCGGTGAACAGTTGCCGATCGATCACTGACAAGTTGCAAAACCTATCGCTGATTGATCGGCGATCATACCCTTATTCCAAATATGGGCGGAAGTAGTTGCACCGGTCTCAGCGATCGCCAGTCGGTCGCAAAAGAAATCAGTCGCCAAGAGGTTGCATCGCGGTCGCTTTGTCTGTGTGACTGTAGCTTTACCATCATCGGTCAAAAGACGAGGCAAGGAAAGATTATTAAATGAGCATACCTTTTAGAAAATGTCACAATTTATCTGATAGGTTCATATAAATGGGAATTAGTCCTCATGTTTTTCAACAGATTCTCTAGACTTTTACTAGGTGAGGTGAGGTGAAATGAAGTTTATCGCACTAATGAGGTTATTATTGCACTTATATAGCGACGTGCATGCGCGTGCGCGCGTGCATGCGGGTGTGTCTGCTTGTACTAGTCCAGACTAATGCCGAATTTATAGTTTTTCAACCCACTGAGATACCATGCTGCAGTTTAACATGACTACCCCACTGAAACACAGTATACTGACTCCCAGCCGACCAGTCCTTGTTTTAGGGTAACCATCTTTTGGCGTCTTTTGGTGTGACTCGGCCGGGGATCGAACACCGACCTTCCGCTCTCCGGGAGGACGATCTACCACTAGTCCGCAGTCCGCGGAGGCGGTCCCACAGTATAACAACACCAGATGTTTGCCAAAATTATTTCTGAGGTTTTAAGTAGTTTGTGTCTAATTTGTGAACATGGACAAGTCTTAGACACAAGTTAGGTTTCTTGGGAGATGTAGGTAACAACAAATCCCAAAACACCCACTAGAAGGAATTCTGTAACATGAAGAAGTATAGTAAAGTCTATGAAACGTTTTCTAATTATGAATATGATTATTAAAGGAGATAATGAAATACTTTCAAAAGCAGGGAATATCAATTATTAAGCAAAATACCAAAGGTCACCAAGTGCTGTAAAGTTCAGGGTCTGGTAGGCATCAGATTTATGACGGAAATGGCGTTATTGATTATTATTATCATGTACAGATTAAAATAAAAAAAGGGTTTGCAAAGAGGGTTTGCGTGAACCTGGCACAGTCAGGTTGGTTAGGCTCACCATCAGCTCAGAGCCCTTGCCCCCCTCTACACGCAGTCCAGACAGCGAATGGAACTTCCCCGAGGAAGCGCTGCATGGTCAAACCCACCCAGAACTTTTCGGAGAATGTGAAGACTCCCCAAAACTGCAGCCTTCTGCATTACCCAGATGTCAGAAGGGCTGTATTCCTGGTATCAAACCCGGGTACTCCCAATATCAGTCAACAGATTGGGAGGTACCAAACCTAAGGCATCGAGGACAATGGAGAGTTGGACAACTTGGTACTTGGGATGAAAGCGTGACATTTCGAAAGCGAGATCCGAATATTTGTCTTGTTTTCCCTGAATCTTGTCAATGACATTAGTGTCAAAAGGGACAGAAAATCCAGTAATATGAATAATTCCATTGGCTTTATCAAAAAGGACAAGATCAGGTTTGTTGGCCTGGTAAGAGGCAACTAACGTGATCGGGTTGTCAGGCCCGCTGACTTGGTTGATGCATGTCATCTACCCAAATGCGTGGACCGATGCTCATGATGTCAATCACTTGATTTTTGGTCCACACTCGATTATTTACAGACCGCCGTCATATAGGTGGAAAATTGCTGAGTGCGGCGTTATAACAACAAACAAACAAACAAACCAAAACTCTTTATTGATATCAAAATTTCTCTAATCACTTAAAAATGAGTGAGTGAGTGAGTTGGGTTTAACGCCGCTCTTTACAGTATTACAGTTATATCGCGGCGTGTCAGCTTAATGTGGGAGGAAAGCCCAAAGTGATGCAGGTCTCAGACGTTTACCACTTCGGTGAAACCCACGAGCACGGGTATGGTGCTGACAAACCTAGAAACATAATTGAGGCGAACCGGGATTCGAACCCACAATCATTGGTTTCTGGTGTGCCCAAGGGACGCAACTCTGCACAGCGAATCGCGGCGCCTTAGACGACTGGGCCACCCGTGCCCCCGACTTAAAAATGAATTACTGAAGTATTGTAATTTGCAATCATGAATGATATATAAATATCAGAACGGTGCGAAATACAGGGAAGGGAACAGGAATGTAGAATAGTTAGTACTTTTATAACCAGCACAAGGCAGCTGTAGGAGATACATTCAGTAACAAATAAGAAAAGACGAATGTAATATGCTCGAATTTTATTGTAGGACACAAATACAACCAAAGTAAGTCTGACAGTGCGTACTTATCAGATATATGGTACAGTATGATCTTGCTGAAAGTATAGAGAAAACCTTTCACATGTGTCACCGTGTCATGTTGACAGCATAAATCCATCAACTGATACGACTGCATTTGGTCCAGTTTGGTACACCTGCAGTTATTCGCATTCTTCTACCGTAAAAATAATTTTGTTACTTTCCTAAATCACATCGGTGAAATAGCAAAGTGTTACATATTCTGTTCGAAAAATCACTTTCCTACACATTTCCAGACATTGTTAATAAGCAATCAATCCAAATGTCAGTAGAATAGTGCAAACCCCTGCAAATGGTTCATTACTCGTGTCTTAAGGTGCAATATTCACCTCAAGTTGGATTTCGTGGCAGGGTCATTGGAGTCATCAACATTTTTCTACAGTTGCCTGTAGAGGATATTACGTTGGTAATTTAATTTTTTAAAAGTTCATCCTTATTCTTTATTTTAATATATATTGTTTTTAATAAATGTTCTAAAATTAGTTTCTGGATTTGAAGCGTTTTGAAAGAAATGGAGTATGTTTACAGTAACATATTGATAGTCAGATGTGTTTGGTGTTACTAGCCGCGATGCTGAGTCTATGCGATTTGCTTTCCCTTGAACTGTCTGATGACAGTGTAGACGAGGACGATGATGACGACAGCCATAGTGATGGTGACGATGCCGAGGCCGATCATGGCGGGCAATAACCATTCTTTGGCACACGTAGTTTCCTGGGAACTGGTGCCTGGAAATATCAGAGTGAGTGAATGAAGCATCATGAAGATAAATGTCTCAATTAATGTCACCAAAAGTGTTTTACACATTGTACAAATGAGAAGAGAGAACAATAAGGAGGCAATTAGACAATTCGAATTTGATATTTCAAAATATGATTACCCCAAACTGCAAAAATGAATTTGTCATGATTCTGTTTTTTTCGTTTAATATGTTTTTACATGTTTCATCGATGCTATTTGCTGATATCCTAGGCCACCAAGGTGGGTAACATTATTTACAATTTTGCACTTGTATCATGAAAGGGACTGAACATATTTTGATCAATATTGAAGAAGGTTCCACGTACTTTGAAGGGTTTTGGATCTGACAAGGTAGACAACAGAGGTAAGCTCTTCCTCCTGAGAAATCCCGCTGGGCGTTGCATTTGTGCCCTCAGTGTTTCTCTTTCTTCTGCGGACACATCCGGGCTGGAAACAGAATGTGTTTGATAAATGGAAAATATTAAAATAAAACAATACTATTAATACCTCAATATTTGCGACACCTGTGTACTGCGATACATGTACTCATTCAATGAAGCATGCATGTGACATATTGTTTTCCTTTCTGTTCAATTTTACTTTTTTTATACATTGAATCATCAAGCATATATGTTATTGTTCTCTATGCTATTGTTCTAAATGAGGCTTGGTGTTCACGACCATACCATGCCCAAATCACGTGGGAACTCCTGCTGGTATTACTGTACGTCGATAGTGATTGGTAAATGCAAGTCTCTAGACAGTTGTCGAAAAGGTGTAATTTCCTTTCATGTAACAAATCTATGAGTGTGAACACACTGAATGATTTGACTCGCTTGGCAGAAATATGGGGATTAATGCCCCTAGAGCTTTGACTCATGTGGCAGATATATTTGTATGGATTCCTCGAAAGCTTTGACTAGTATGACGGAGATATGGGTAATAATACCCCTTGTTCTTTGACTCATGTAACACAGATAGGGATATAATCATGAATACCCCTCAGATTTTTCATTATGCGAGAGAAAGTGAGGCATGAATACCCAGAGATACAGGTAGTTAGTTATACCACGCATTCTTTGACTCATGTGACAGAAACACCGACATGAAAGCCCTGATGATTTTTTTCATATGCTCTTTTGACCAATATTCTGACTAAGCAGCGTTTGTCAAACATAGTATATCGTTACCTGGGTGGCATCCGCAGCCAAACCAAACACTTGGACGACGCTGACAATCCCCAGGGCAGGGTTGGTTAAACCATCATCGTGCTCAAAGGTGAAACTTTCCAGCATAAAACACAGTGTGTGTTTCTCAGTAGGAGGCTTGTAGGCAGGGAGTGTGGTCACTAACCCAGCACCAGATACATCGCAGCTGAAAACGGTAATATAATATGAATGTTCATTATGTATCGAGTAAATAAGTATTGTAACATTACTTATATATACTCTGTACCCGCCTATTATCACCACAATCTTTATTTATTTATTTATTTGACACACACCTTTGACTCCAACTATGAAATCTGTTTCCCATACCTCCCGTTGCCTCAGTTTCCTATTTCTCCAGGACAATCCGCCCCTGTCCCAATCCTGCCCCCTGCTATCTCTGACCTATAACATTACATCAGATGTGCTTCGTATCTACCCATCTACGAGCAATACAGTGATAATCTCTGTTTTCTTACCGACGTGACAATCTTTGTTGTCTGTCTCTAAAGCTACATCACTGTACCATTCACTGTTACTGCCCATCTAACTACAACACCGTGACATTCACTCTTACTGCCCGTCTAACTACATCACTGTGACATTCACTTTTACTGCCCATATGACTACATCACTGTGTCAATCCCTACTTCCTATATCTGTAACTACACCACTGTGTCAGTCACTACTTCCTGTATCTGTAACTACATCACTGTGACAATCTCTACTTCCTATATCTGTAACTACATCACTGTATTAATCCCTACTTCCTATATCTGTAACTACATCACTGTTACAATCTCTTCTTCCTATATCTGTAACAACACCACTGTGACAATCCCTACTTCCTATACCTGTAACTACTCCACTGTGACAATCACTACTTCCTATATATGTAACTACATCACTGTGACAATCTCTACTTCCTATATCTGTAACTACACCACTGTGACAATCCCTACTTCCTATATCTGTAACTACATCACTGTATTAATCCCTACTTCCTATATCTGTAACTACATCACTGTGACAATCTCTACTCCCTATATCTGTAACTACACCACTGTGACAATCCCTACTTCCTATATCTGTAACAACACCACTGTGACAATCCCTACTTCCTATATCTGTAACTACATCACTGTTACAATCTCTTCTTCCTATATCTGTAACAACACCACTGTGACAATCTCTACTTCCTATATCTATAACAACACCACTGTGACAATCTCTACTTCCTATATCTGTAACTACATCACTGTGACAATCCCTACTTCCTGTATCTGTAACAACACCACTGTGACAATCTCTACTTCCTATATCTATAACAACACCACTGTGACAATCCCTACTTCCTATATCTGTAACTACATCACTGTTACAATCTCTTCTTCCTATATCTGTAACAACACCACTGTGACAATCTCTACTTCCTATATCTGTAACAACACCACTGTGACAATCTCTACTTCCTATATCTGTAACAACACCACTGTGACAATCTCTACTTCCTATATCTGTAACTACACCACTGTTACAATCACTACTTCCTATATCTGTAACAACACCACTGTGACAATCCCTACTTCCTTTATCTGTAACTACATCACTGTTACAGTCTCTTCTTCCTATATCTGTAACAACACCACTGTGACAATCCCTACTTCCTATATCTATAACAACACCACTGTGACAATCCCTACTTCCTATATCTGTAACTACACCACTATGTTAATCCCTACTTCCTATATCTGTAACTACATCACTGTGTCAATCCCTACTTCCTATATCTGTAACTACATCACTGTGTCAATCACTACTTCCTCTATCTGTAACTACATCACTGTGTCAATCACTACTTCCTATATCTGTAACTACACCACTCTGACAATCCCTACTTCCTATATCTGTAACTACACCACTGTGTCAGTCCCTACTTCCTATATCTGTAACAACACCACTGTGTCAGTCCCTACTTCCTATATCTGTAACTACACCACTGTGTCAATCACTACTTCCTATATCTGTAACTACATCACTGTGTCAATCGCTACTCTCTATATCTGTAACAACAACACTGTGACAATCTCGACTTCCTATATCTGTAACAACACCACTGTGACAATCTCTACTTCCTATATCTGTAACTACATCACTGTGACAGTCCCTACTTCCTATATCTGTAACAACACCACTGTGTCAATCCCTACTTCCTATATCTGTAACTACATCACTGTGTCAATCACTACTTCCTATATCTGTCACTACATCACTGTGTCAATCCCTACTTCCTATATCTGTAACTACATCACTGTGTCAATCCCTACTTCCTATATCTGTAACTACATCACTGTGTCAATCACTACTTCCTATATCTGTAACTACACCACTGTGTCAATCCCTACTTCCTATATCTGTAACAACACCACTGTGTCAATCCCTACTTCCTATATCTGTAACTACATCACTGTGTCAATTACTACTTCCTATATCTGTAACTACATCACTGTGTCAATCCCTACTTCCTATATCTGTAACAACACCACTGTGTCAATCCCTACTTCCTATATCTGTAACAACACCACTGTGTCAATCCCTACTTCCTATATCTGTAACTACATCACTGTGTCAATCACTACTTCCTATATCTGTAACTACATCACTGTGTCAATCCCTACTTCCTATATCTGTAACAACACCACTGTGTCAATCCCTACTTCCTATATCTGTAACTACATCACTGTGTCAATCACTACTTCCTATATCTGTAACAACACCACTGTGTCAATCCCTACTTCCTATATCTGTAACTACATCACTGTGTCAATCACTACTTCCTATCTCTGTAACAACACCACTGTGACAATCTCTACTTCCTATATCTGTAACTACATCACTGTGTCAATCCCTACTTCCTATATCTGTAACTACATCACTGTGTCAATCCCTACTTCCTATATCTGTAACTACACCACTGTGACAATCTCTACTTCCTATATATGTAACTACACCACTGTGACAATCTCTACTTCCTATATCTGTAACTACACCACTGTGACAATCTCTACTTCCTATATCTGTAACTACACCACTGTGACAATCTCTACTTCCTATATCTGTAACTACACCACTGTGACAATCTCTACTTCCTATATCTGTAACTACACCACTGTGACAATCTCTACTTCCTATATCTGTAACTACACCACTGTGACAATCTCTACTTCCTATATCTGTAACTACACCACTGTGACAATCTCTACTTCCCATATCTGTAACTACACCACTGTGACAATCTCTACTTCCTATATCTGTAACTACACCACTGTGACAATCTCTACTTCCTATATCTGTAACTACACCACTGTGACAATCTCTACTTCCTATATCTGTAACTACACCACTGTGACAATCTCTACTTCCTATATCTGTAACAACACCACTGTGTCAATCCCTACTTCCTATATCTGTAACTACATCACTGTGTCAATCACTACTTCCTATATCTGTAACAACACCACTGTGACAATCTCTACTTCCTATATCTGTAACTACATCACTGTGTCAATCCCTACTTCCTATATCTGTAACTACACCACTGTGACAATCTCTACTTCCTATATCTGTAACTACACCACTGTGACAATCTCTACTTCCTATATCTGTAACTACACCACTGTGACAATCTCTACTTCCTATATCTGTAACTACACCACTGTGACAATCTCTACTTCCTATATCTGTAACTACACCACTGTGACAATCTCTACTTCCTATATCTGTAACTACATCACTGTGTCAATCACTACTTCCTATATCTGTAACTACATCACTGTGTCAATCCCTACTTCCTATATCTGTAACAACACCACTGTGTCAATCCCTACTTCCTATATCTGTAACTACACCACTGTGTCAATCCCTACTTCCTATATCTGTAACAACACCACTGTGTCAATCCCTACTTCCTATATCTGTAACTACATCACTGTGTCAATCACTACTTCCTATCTCTGTAACAACACCACTGTGACAATCTCTACTTCCTATATCTGTAACTACATCACTGTGTCAATCCCTACTTCCTATATCTGTAACTACATCACTGTGTCAATCCCTACTTCCTATATCTGTAACTACACCACTGTGACAATCTCTACTTGCTATATATGTAACTACACCACTGTGACAATCTCTACTTCCTATATCTGTAACTACACCACTGTGACAATCTCTACTTCCTATATCTGTAACTACACCACTGTGACAATCTCTACTTCCTTTTCCTGTAACTGGACTCCTTCCACTTACCCGCCATCGTACACCAACATTTCCCTGTAATCTGGAGCGGTCCTATTGTTGTTGATAGTGATGTTTTTGATGACAATTCCATTGAAGTTGTCCACTGAAGAGAATCAGACATGTAGAAATGAAAACACACTTTAAATATGTAAATGTATCAAATACCAAGAATAATATTCACTACTGTCATTGTTACACTTTGATAAGGGGTGCCAGCTCACATGATGATTCCAATCTGTTTTATAAGGCAGCCACAGCAATTGTATAAAATTTCGGTTGATAAAGATGCATTCGACAACTCGGCGATTCTAAAAATATTTTACATTACGCAGGTGTACACAAATATTGAACACCATTTATTCACTTTAGGACCACAGCCCCAGCAAGGATGATGATAAGTGGGCGCACTTACATCCTTGCACGGTGACGCATGTCTGCAGTGGGTCTCCCGCCGTGACGGGTCCCAGGATAGGACCCCCATCAGCAGTAACGACGGTCTGTGCTGCGGGGGTGAGGGTATCGCTGCCTCCATTCTTGGTTCCACCACCAGAACTATTGGTGCAATGATTACAACGATAAGAGGCAATATATCGACAGGACATCAAGACAGGTCTTCACATATTGAACATATGTGGTGATTCGAAAACCGGACTTCAGCGTTACGAACGAGCTATTCTACTCCATCGCCTCTTACTGCTGTTCATGGGCATTTAAACCGATTGATGAACTGATAAACAACTGCATTCCGCTGTCCATCTACAACTACGACTGTCGTAGGTATATGTGAAAGTATAGTGGCTACGATTGTCGTAGCTATTTTCTGCGTTTATGATTCGATACACAGAAAAACAGTTGTGCCACGCCGACTAACGGACTACTGTTTCTTGATCGTCTGATAAAGGAATGGGTGGGGCTTTTGTAACGTTGCATTATTGCCCTCAGTGTTGTGTTCGTATTGTTGTCTACAGTGTTTTTGTGTTAATGATTAAATTAACAGTCCGTGAAATTATTGTTATTGACATATTTACTTATAAGAATTAACTTCAATACGTTTTTGTGTTTTTTGGACGTATAAACATAAAAACCGTTGTGTACTCTTCCATAAACGCAAACGATGCTTAAGTTGGTTATCAATTGGCAATATTTCAGTTTTCACAGTTTAAAGTGTGAATGCCACAGGTCGCATGAGTGTGGTTAAATCAACAGGTACGGGTTTAACACCGATAGACCAAGGATCATATTGAGGACGAATATGGAATTCAAACAATGAAGTCGGTTTCGGTCTGAAACGTTCTGGTCCCTGATGTACGTGTACCGAGAAGCGTTGTCTCTCTCAAGCCGCATGGACCGCCTCCGTGGTCTAGTGGGAGAGCGTCCGCCCGGAGAGCGGAAGGTCCGGGGTTCGATCCCCTGCCGCGTCATACCAAAAGACGTTAAAGGATGGCACTGGTTGTCACCCTGTCTGGCGCTCGGCATTTAGGGGCTAAAACAAGGTCTGGTCGGTTTGGAGTCAAAATAATGTCCATGACTGTGGGGATATTCATGTTAAACTGAGGGCTAGCACTATAGTACAATCAGCAACACACACACACACACACACACACACACGTGCATGCATGTCGCTTTGAGTGCAATAATCATGGACGCAACGTTAAACCTAATTTGACCCCAAATCAAGCCGCATGAGTCAGAGAGCATGTGTATGAGGAAATGTTAGACGTTGTCAATGATGACTGTGGTACAATGTATTGGCTCACCTTCCCGTGTTGATAGCTTGAGCTGGGGAATCCACAACTACCTCGGCATCGTTGAAAGAACATTTGAAGGTCACTTCCTCATCAGTGGATTTCCTAATACCAGGAGAGTAGCGTACGTCAAGTTTCAGCTCGTACTTCTTTAAATCACCCTGGAGAACACAGACAGTCACTGAGTGTTTGTTTGTTTGTTGTTTAACGCCGCACTCAGCAATATTCGAGCTATATGACGGCGGTCTATAAATAATTGAGTCTGGACCAGACAACCCAGTGATTGACATCATGAACATCGATACACGCAATTGGAATACGATGACATCAACCAAGTCAGCGTGCCTGATACAAGATTACAAGATAGTCGCAATTTGCGGCAACTATTGGTTGCTCAAGATTTTTATCTATCCCGGATCTTCACGGGTGAGTTAGTTTTGAGCTTATTTCTCTAAGATGATTACCACTTTGATGAACCTACGAGAATAAAAATAATGCTGATAAACAAAAGATTACACTGGTGCCAATCTGTGATCTGAACTGATTATCAGCAGAGTCGGACACAAATAAAGGATGCAACTCTGCACAGTGAATCGTGGTGACTTCTAACGACTGCGCTTCTCATGTCCCTTGGTGCATTTAATAAAAAAACCAAACTGCCCGGAGAGTTGAAGGTCGTGGGTTCGATTCCGGGCCGCATCATACCAAAAGACGTTAAAAGATGGTACTTGCTGTTATCCTGCCTGGAGCTCGGCATTAAGGGGCCAAAATGCACACACACACACACACACACACACACACACACACACACACACACACACACACACACACACACACACACACACACACGTCGTTATATAAATGCAATAATCATGAAAGCGAAGTTAAACCCTCATCTCAACTCCAAATGCAAAAACTACAATTGAGTCTGACAACTTCCTAATTAGACAAATGCAAGAAGCATAAACACGTGTTATTTGGCATGTAATCTTTCAACATTCTTTGATGTTGGCATAAATCCATGAAAGTTATTTCTTCGATAAAGAAGGGGACAATCACCTCTGGAATTGGCCCAAGTTCTCCACAGGTGCCGTTGTATTCGAATATCCCAGCATAGCCCTGACACCAGTCGGCGATGCCGTCACTAGGATCAGCTGTGTTTGGTGCGAGAGTGAGGTTGCAGCCGACGGTGTCTCTCATGCCCTGGACGTAGATCTTACCAACGAAGGTGTCGTGGGAGAAAGGAGTAATACAGACGCTGATGTTGTTGGGGTTACACTGATGGTAGTCTGTGGTGGAAGGGGGATCAACATTAATGACACACGTTTGAATAAGAGAACAGTAAATGCAGAAAATAATTTTGAAGTATTGCTTCATCATAATGTGATAGTGATTCATGAACATGATAGGCTCTTAATCGTGCAATGACGAAAATGGAAAGGGTTTTATCGCTTTTATTTATTATCAAATGATATTAGCGTAAAGATAACCGCTAGTCATTACGTCAAAAGACGTGTGTGTATGTTCAACAACAGACATAATGTAGAAGCCATTGTGACATGGTTACTATGATAAGTTACATTGATACACATGTACTGCATTGGCTCATTAATGAGATGGATGTAACTCACAAGCTTTGATGTCGCACATTGCACCAATATTTCCAGGCCGCATCATACCAAAAGACGTTAAAAGATGGTACTTGCTGTTATCCTGCCTGGAGCTCGGCATTAAGGGGCCAAAATGACCACACACACACACACACACACACACACACACACACACACACACACACACACACACACACACACACACACACACACACACACACACACACACACACACACACACACACACGACGTTATATAAATGCAATAGTCATGAACGCGAAGTAAAACCCTCATCTCAACTCCAAATGCAAACACTACAATTGAGTCTGACAACTTCCTAATTAGACAAATACAAGGAAGCATAAACACGTGTTATTTGGCATGTAATCTTTCAACATTCTTTGATAAAGAAGAGAACAATATAACGATGTAACTCACAAGCTTTGTTGTCGCACATTGCCCCAGCATATCCCGGATTACACACACAAGCTGCTGGGGGTCCAGTCAGACAGATGCCATGAACACAGGTGCTATTGTCGCAGGGCGTTTGCAAATCGGCTGAAACAAAACTCATAATCGTTAAAGAATAACGACATAGATATGAAATAATTTGATAAGAGTGTGTGAGTATGGTTCTACGCCGCTTTTAGCAATATTCCAGAAATACCACGGCTTGGGACACCTGAAATGGGGAATCGGGAACCACTAGGCTACCCGACCGCCCCTGTTTGATAAGAGCAAAGACTTTATGAAGATCTGGAATGACTAAAACAACATGTCGCAAATTAGCTGTTGTGAGAGAATCAAATCCCAATAAAATGAACAACAGACACAAAAGGTAGGCTTATCAAAAAAACCTCAGCTAATATTAGTGTTCAAAGAGGCACCAAACACATAAACCAATTGCTGTTCCAGTTGGTACCTACACAGTGATATGTATCCTCTATGCAAAGGCACCTACCTTAGACGTACCACCACACTCTGGTCCGATAATATTACTTTCAGACACATAAACTATAATTTTGCCTTTTAACAAATGTTTTGTCAATTCTACATGGATTGCTGTTGGGACAAAACTTGACCGTCCTAGTGATCTGACATATGCAAGATGAACTCGACCAAGTCATCTTGACAAATATCTCGCCCATGGATATGTAAGGTATTTTAAAATTTATCGGAAATACATATATATCACTGTCACAGAAATATTACTCAAAAATCAACTCACCTATCAAATGAGCACAGTTGGGTCCTGTACGGTCAGCGGGACAGGCGCACATCCCTGAAGTGTCGTCACACGTTCCACCATTCAGACAAGTTTGACCCTGGCGTTTACAATGAGAGTTGACAGGAGCTGAAATATATAATATAAGTAGCAAATAATATAAGTAGCCTGAGTAAATGATATATAACTTGATATTCTACTTAAACCCGAATCTCTAGAATCCCAGTCGGCCCGTCTTCATGAGAAATGTATGTAAGAGTAAACTAGTCAATACACTGACGAGGGCAGTATGGTAATTATAATATCATGCCAAGGGAATACAATATTTTGATTGGCTACATTCACTTTACTTCTGTCGTCACAACTGTCACCACTGATATCATTATTTCCATCACAACAACGCCAACACCAACAGCACTACAACAGCACAGCATCTCCTATTTACCGCACCCACAGGTGTTAATGCACATCGTAGACTACCAGGACTCACTGTCATCATCCTCGATTGTGACGACGGCAGTGTAGTTGCCCGCGAGGTCGACACTGTATATGATGATGTCGAAGGTCTCCGATGGTTCAGCCAGCTGAAAGATTAGGTCCATTATTTAGGGAATGACCTATAGCTACCAGCTGCCAGCCTTACGGACTTTCTGCCCCGAATGCATTTGATTTGAATGATTGTGAACACCTTGGTCCCGTTCCACAAAGCGATCGTAGCGCTACGATTGTCGTAAGTCTATGTTTAAGTATTGGAGTTACGATTGTCTTAGTGCTACGACTGCTTGTGGAACAGGGCCCTGGTGTCATCTCTGACCGTCAGTGATCCATTCAAATACATTTTAAGCACAATTTTGCACACACACACACACACACACATTTCACCTCACCTCCCTATATTAATTGACTGACGGAAAACAATACAAATATACAAATAATATTATAGTTAGCGTTATTTGATATTGTAAGAGAACAGTATTTGGTCTTACCGCGTCATCATTTATGTATATCAGGTCTGTGAGGGTAACGGTCGTGTCACCTGCAGAAAAGGAGACATGTTTGTCGGTGACGGTCGCGTAATCGTCTGGTGCTGTGGCTGTCCCGTCCATGGTGCCGACTGTTGCGTTGAAGTCGTAGGGGGCGGCGCTGTCCAAGGTGAGGGTCAGACTGACGTTTCCCGTTCCTTCCCGTTTAGTAATGGCTGCGGGCTGAGTGAGGTTTAGAGGGATGCCTGTAAGAAGATTGAGATGCAAGGTACAACCAGGTTGTCACAGAATAAATAGATACAATTATATGTAATGAAAACGGAAGTCAATCGAAACAGAAATTTTGACTCATGTTTAGAATTGATTGGTTGGTTTGTTGTTTAACGCCGCACTCAGCAATATTCCATCTATATGATGGCGGTCCTTAAATAATTTAGTCTGGACCAGACAATCCAGTGATTGAAATCATAAGCATCGATCCACGCAATTGGGATCGATGACATGCATCAACCAAGTCAGCGAGCCTGACCACCGAATCCCGTTAGTCGCCTTTTACGACAAGCATGGGCACCTTTTACAGCAAGCATGGGTTGCTGAAGACCTGTTCTACCCCGGATCTTCATGGAGCTGTAGCATCATTATACGGCTGTATATACAAATATCTATCAAGGTATGAAGACACGCCATATATATATATATAGAAAACTGTTATTGGACAGACATGTCTTTCATTAAAAGCACATATTCAGAAATTTTCATTGATCTAGAAACAGTCACGTGTCCGTCGTCAGAAATAGATATTGACTCAAACCCAGGTCCGATATTACTAAACATAGCTCGGAAATCCCGCCACAGGTGGCGTTCTTAACGTTGCTGACGACAGAACCATGGCGTTTTAATCTGATGTAAATTTTTCTCGCCTCGTCGATTTTACGACCGAAGAACAAAATGTTATCATGGAAAATATTGATGCAAAAACACAAAGCGCTCTACTTAAACAACGATGAAGGTTTTCGTGAGTATCTGATGCAGAAAGAGAAATCAGGGGAGTTTGAAACCTTTTCTATCGACGAACTGGGCCGGAACTCTTGCTTAATTTCATCTCGAAGCTAGAACTGAGGGGGGGGGGGGGGGGGGGGGGGGGGGGGGGGGGGCACATTTATAAGAACGTTACGCTGTTGACCTACCGCAATCGCATACACCGGCACCTGGAGAAAACACGGATAGACATCGACATCATTCGTGGAAGTCAGTTTCGGGAATCGTCGAAAACATATATAAGTAATTTGAAACATTCAGCAGGTCCTTATCGACATCATGCGAAGTTTCGGCAGAAGAGGGAGAGCAAGTGATAAGTCTGAAGGTGGCCAATCTCGCTGTAGCAACCGAAGCCGAGGGTGATATGTATGTTTATATATGCTGTGATGTACAAACAACAAAATAACCAGGACGACCGAGAATGTGCCCGGGGAAAAATGTACGAGAAAAAGTTAAAGAAATGGAAAATAATTATTACCCGATTTTCAGCTTTCAGCTATTTGAATCTACAATATGTAGTTTTATCTTTTTCAATACATATAAAGATAAAACGTTGCAGCGATTGCAACGCTTTTCTGTGTAGAACACGTAATTGGAAATAAAGGGAAGCTACTGCTACAAAAACAAATGTTGATCGTGTTTTCACAGTTCGAATCCTTGATTGTGATTGAATTTCATTACATTTTGATATCATTACTGGCATATTTTATCAGAACCCTATATGCCCTGTGACGTCATATGTGAAATACCTACGTCGACGCAAAAAGGGATCCGTCAAGCTTTTTTAGCAGCCCGATACCAAGGCCGAGAAAGGATGTTCTACAACGCTGTGGCTCCCGAACCCAGACTTGGAGCCATGATGGTCAGCCTATTTCCAAAAGCAGGCGTCTCGACAAAATAGATAAAACACTCCCTACATGCGACTTTTCTTTGACGTCCTAAATGAACAGGTGCCATCCCGCCATATCATGACAATAAATGGCCACAAATCGAAATCCAGCCTGAAAACCTGCACAGGTTTTAATGACGAGAACATGTAGAAGAATATGTCGGCTACCATCAGTAAGAAGACTTGCCAAAATGCCCAGACCACTAGAATTGAACCTTCTATTGTATGTAATCAATGCTTGAGAGGTTGTGATTTTGATCAAATTATTCAATGCCAATCCCAGAAACTCCCACCAAGGTAAATTATGTAAGCACAAATAACAGTGGCAAGTTCCAACTACATGGTCCATTGATTACTGTCAGTGTTTACAATAAACTACAACAGTCGTCAGCAGTGATCAGTCAACAACAGTAAATAAGTTTCATGGGTACAATAGTAAAAGAAACGTCACTGAACTGAATTTTGACACTTTGGGTTGAAAAACTTGTTGAGTAATGCACGTGCCACAGTACCCAGATCAGTTGAAATTGAGTTTGAAATGAAAATGTTGCTGCATACCACCCAACAAAGATACGGGTATGACAAGAACGATGTACTTTTCATTCACACCTAAACCGTTTGACAGTGACAAATAGCATAGTACCAAGATTAATGCTAAAAGAGAGAGAGAGAGAGAGAGAGAGAGAGAGAGAGAGAGAGAGAGAGAGAGAGAGAGAGAGAGAGAGAGAGAGAGAGAGAGAGAGAGAGAGGGGGGGGGGGGGGTGACCACGTGGCAAGTAACCGAATGACAGTCACGAGGCTCATAGACGTTACATGTTGACTGGGTGGACAGGGGACAGCCTTAGGAGTCACCACCATCCCAGAAATACCGCTACTGACGTACCCTTCATCTGAGGAATCGGTTTATCAGCGGCGAGCGTCATTGGTCATCCTATCAGTCGATGGACAGTGTCCATATGACTGCGTTGGTAAAATACCAGAGCTGACAGACCACTGCGAAGTGTAACGATACGACACTGGCAGGACCGAAACTAGCAAAGAATCATGTCCACAGACTAGAGAGCAGATTCAAGCTTTTCAGAGCAGATTGAAGAGTTCTATTCTGCCACCGATGAGGAGAAGAAACGTCACGTCGTTGAGTTAAAGATGTCGAACCAAGGTGGCGGACATTTTGTTTTCAACTACAGTTCTATGTTTTCTGTCATTACGTAGCAGAAACTCATTTGTGAAAGGGGGCACGGGTGGCCCAGTCGTCTAAGGCGCCGCGATTCGCTGTGCATAGTTGCGTCCCTTGGGCACGCCAGAAACCTATGATTGTGGGTTCGAATCCCGGTTCGCCCCGATTATGTTTCTAGATTTGTCAGCACCATACTCGTGCTCGTGGGTTTCACCAAAGTGGTAAACGTCTGAGACCTGCATCACTTCGGGCTTGCCTCCCACATTAAGCTGACACGCCGCGATATAACTGGAATACTGTTAAAAGCGGCGTTAAACACAACTCACTCACTCACTCACTCACTCATTTGTGAAAGCATACAGGTGTATGTGTAAAAGTGGAAGCGGATGTTTGAAATGTGCAATTCTAGGTGGTCAAAACACATCCTTAGTCCTTTTTTCTGTTACCCCTCTATGTCATGGGCAACATTCTAAGAAACATTATTTCTCATAAGCGAGAAATGTAGGAGCATATACGCAGAATGTTTGAGAGCTTGATAAACGGTCATGTCTGATTCCAACAAGGACCTTTCTACATAGTCGTCACTAAGTTACAGTAAACATGACAATGTCTTACCCTACTCCTACATTATAATATTTTTAACTGTGATATTATTGGATGTTCCTCCATGTTAATCATGTAAAGACACATGGGTCACACTTACAAGAGTCCATTAATTCACGATGATGTTAACTACAAAAAACTTGTTATTAGTCTTCATATCTTAATCTCCCTATTTCCTATATATTACAACTTGAGGCTTAAGCTATTTACAGTAAATCTGCTCTCACAGACTGTGTCCTGCCATTGCCCTAACATACAGTGTTTTCGCTGTACTCACGTTCATTATCAGTGATGGTTACAACAACATTCATGTCTGGTTCTCCCCCAAAGAAGCCCGTCAAATCCACGGTGAACGTCTCGCCAGGATCGAAATCCTGCAAAGTAATAATCGAGAGTAAATAATTACTTACATGTTTTGGTTTGTTGTTTAACGCCGCACTCAGCAATATTCAAGCTATATGATGGCGGTCTGTAAATAATCTAGTCTGGCCCAAACAATCCAGTGATTGATATCATGAGCATCGATCCACGCAATTGGGATCGATGACATGCATCAACCAAGTCAGCAAGCCTGACCACCCGATCCCGTTAGTCGCCTCTTACGACAAGCATAGTCGCCTTTTGCAGCAAACATGGGTTGCTCAAAACATATTCTTCTCTGGATCTTCACGGGTCTCTTCTTACAAAACATCAAATCAAATGCAGTATTGATGAAGTAACCTGACATGTAAATTGTTTTACCCAGTTTAACATGTCATCTAAAATAAAAGTGGTAATTCTATATAAGACCACGACACGTGAGTGTAGTTGTGTTGCTTACAGTATCGTCCAATATGCTGATTGAGAGGTCTGCGGTGGCGGTAGGCCAAGCTACAATTTTAGTGTCCGAAGTTACTGCTGTGTAGTCCGATCCTGCAGTAGCCGTACCATCGGCCGTTGCCCACTGTAATACAAGATGCATGTTCTTAAGTCAAGTGCATCATTATGTTATAATTTATAATGAGGATTCATAGTAGTGAGTGAGTTTGGTTTTACGCCGCTGTTAGCAATATTCCAGCAATATCGCAGCGGGGAACAACAGAAATTGGCTTCACAGGATTCATACATATTATTTACAAAAAGCTGTAATAACATTTTTTGCAACCATTTCATACATTTACATAATATCCAAGAACGCATATAGCTGAATGAGTGAGTGAGTGAGCAAGTTGGGTTTAACGCCGCTTTTAAAAGTATTCCAGTTATATCGCGGCGTGTCAGCTTAATGTGGGAGAAAGCCCGAAGAGATGCAGGTCTCAGACGTTCACCGCTTATGAGAAACCCACGAGCACGGGTATGGTGCTGACAAAACCAGAAACATAACTGAGGCGAACCAGGAACCCACAATCACAGGTTTCTGGCGTGCCCAAGGGACGCAACTCTGCACAGCGAATCGCGTCGCCCTAGACGACTGGGCCGCCTCTGCCCCCAAACTCATATGAACGCATACATACAACATTGGATAAGTATGCTTACGATATAGCTGCGGAGAGCTTGCTATGCTATGCTCTATGTTCGTGATTCCGCGACAAAGGAGAATGCTAGGGGATACTAAGGTGTCAGATCTGACATTAAGGAGCGCTAATAACTGACACGATATTTATCTTGTATCAAAGAATATAAGTGGATATCTATCTTTTTTGTTTGTGTTTAACATAATATATTGTAGTAACATGTTATCTGTGTACAAACATGATGTTTTGATGATAACATACCGCGAAGCCCCATGCCCCGGTAGACATTCCTAAATCGTTATTGACTGTTACTGTGGCGGTGCCGGCCGCCTCGTCAACTGTCACCGGTGACACGGTTATCGCACCTGAAACCATAGCAAGATGTTAGCGATGTCAGATTGTGAACATTTACCATATTGGTGAAACCCAGAGGCAGGGTAAGATACTGCCAGTCAGTGATAAAAAGCAGGGCGATTCAAAACCATGGGATCCTGCCATCCTCCGTCCTCCTGGGTAACCTGTGCGCCATGTTAATTTAGTAGTTAAAAGCAAAGTATCTGGTGTACATTAAACAATGAAGCCGAACAATGCTTGATTCTGATTGGTCATAATAACATTAAATTCAAAATCATCAAGCCTTTTCACACACAAACGTGCACGTGACTACATCGATGACATTCATTTCGATGCAATTGACAACGGTTGCCTGTAACCCATTAGGCCTGTATAGGTTCGACATCAGAACATTTACAGATGTCTTTTCACTCACTGGTACACTGAACAAGCGTTGGTCACAATAGCTTATCAAACAGGATGAAATCTATTTCAGAGCACATACTATTTAGTGAGATATGCTCAAATCATTCACTATAATGCAGCTAAAAACGGCGGTATTCAGACATATATCAGGCTGGTTCCGTTGACAATTGTTTTGCCAGCATGCTCATTTCCACCAGCATATTATCAGGTTAATGTTATACATATATGCAGAATACTATCGGTCCAGGGAATTTATAAATGTCACTGTTACCGTTCTAACTATTTTGGCATACATGGACACTGACGAGTAACGGTACAGCCAGGTCTAAATAATTTCAAACCAACTGGTATATAAGTACAAATATCTAAAATAGTGTTGTTTCATTAAATTTGCTGAGAAATGCATTAACTCAGCAGTTTTTAAAACTATTTTTACAACCTATCACTCCTGTAATGGGAGGTGCCATGGTGATTTCCAATAAATGACTTAGTTGCGTTGAAGCAGTGCAATACATATCGTTATTAAATCCCTTCGTTTTGAAAAAAAAACCCACATGACCCCGTTTCGGAATGTTCTAGACAGCTAACCTATATTACCCACGTGACATTACGCGTTCCAAAAGACTACCGATTCCTTGCCGTCATGATATAATGGAAATAAACCTACTGTGTTTTGAAAAACCCTCAGTTTCAAAGTAAGAGGTATCTTCTATGCAATGAGACGATCACCAATTTCAAAACACAGTCGGATTATCACTTCTGTTGTATACTATATTGTATGTAGATGTCTACATGTACATGTAGTACATATCTGTTGTATACTCTGTTGTATTTGATGTCTACATGTAGTACATATCTGTTGTATACTCTGTTGTATGTAGATGTCTACATGTACATGTAGTACATATCTGTTGTATACTCTGTTGTATTTGATGTCTACATGTAGTACATATCTGTTGTATACTCTGTTGTATTTGATGTCTACATGTACATGTAGTACATATCTGTTGTATACTCTGTTGTATTTGATGTCTACATGTAGTGCATATCTGTTGTATACTATATTGTATATAGATGTCTACATGTACATGTAGTACATATCTGTTGTATACTCTGTTGTATTTGATGTCTACATGTAGTACATATCTGTTGTATACTTTATTGTATATAGATGTCTACATGTACATGTAGTACTTATCTGTTGTATACTCTGTTGTATTTGATGTCTACATGTAGTGCATATCTGTTGTATACTATATTGTATATAGATGTCTACATGTACATGTAGTACATATCTGTTGTATACTCTGTTGTATTTGATGTCTACATGTAGTACATATCTGTTGTATACTATATTGTATATAGATGTCTACATGTACATGTTGTACATATCTGTTGTATACTCTGTTGTATATAGATGTCTACATGTACATCATATCTGTTGTATACTATATTGTATATAGATATCTACATGTACATGTAGTACATATCTGTTGTATACTATATTGTATATAGATGTCTACATGTACATGTAGTACATATCTGTTGTATACTATATTGTATATAGATGTCTACATGTAGTACATATCTGTTGTATACTCTGTTGTACATAAGTGTGTACATGTTGTACATATCTGTTGTATACCCTGTTGTATGTAGATGTCTACATGTAGTACATATCTGTTGTATACTCTGTTGTACATAAGTGTGTACATGTAGTACATATCTGTTGTATACTATATTGTATATAGATGTCTACAAGTAGTACATATCTGTTGTATACTCTGTTGTATTTGATGTCTACATGTAGTGCATATCTGTTGTATTCCCTGTTGTATACAGATGTCTACATGTACATGTAGTACATATCTGTTGTATACTCTGTTGTATGTAGATGTCTACATGTAGTACATATCTGTTGTATACTCTGTTGTATGTAGATGTCTACATGTAGTACATATCTGTTGTATACCCTGCTGTAAATAGGTGTCTACATGTACATGTAGTACATATCTGTTGTATACTATATTGTATATAGATGTCTACATGTACATGTAGTACATATCTGTTGTATACTCTGTTGTATTTGATGTCTACATGTAGTGCATATCTGTTGTATACTCTGTTGTATGTAGATGTCTACATGTAGTACATATCTGTTGTATTCCCTGTTGTATACAGATGTCTACATGTACATGTAGTACATATCTGTTGTATACTCTGTTGTATATATGTGTCTACATGAAGTACATATCTGTTGTATACCCTGTTGCATGTAGATGTCTACATGTAGTACACATCTGCTGTATACACTGTTGTACATAGGTGTCTACATGTAGTACATATCTGTTGTATACCCTGCTGTATATAGGTGTCTACATGACGTACAAATCTGCTGTATACACTGTTGTACATTGGTGTCTACATGTTGTACATATCTGTTGTATACCCTGCTGTATATAGGTGTCTACATGTCGTACACATCTGCTGTATATCCTGTTGTACATAGGTGTCTACATGTAGTACATATCTGTTGTATACCCTGTTGTATATAGGTGTCTACATGTCGTACACATCTGTTGTATACCCTGCTGTATATAGGTGTCTACATGTAGTACACATCTGCTGTATACACTGTTGTATATAGGTGTCTACATGTCGTACATATCTGTTGTATACCCTACTGTATATAGGTGTCTATGTGTAGTACATATCTGTTGTATACCCTGCTGTATATAGGTGTCTACATGTCGTACACATCTGCTGTATACACTGTTGTATATAGGTGTCTACATGTAGTACATATCTGTTGTATACCCTATTGTTTGTAGGTGTCTACATGTTGTACATATCTGTTGTATACCCTGTTGTACATAAGTGGTTACATGTTGTACATATCTGTTGTATACCCTATTGTATATAGGTGTCTACATGTTGTACATATCTGTTGTATTCCCTATTGTATATAGGTGTCTACATGTAGTACACATCTGCTGTATACCCTGTTGTACATAGGTGTCTACATGTAGTAGATATCTGTTGTATACCCTCTTGTTTATAGGTGTCTACATGTTGTATATATATGTTGTATACCCTGTTGTACATAAGTGTCTACATGTTGTATATATCTGTTGTATGTCCTGTTGTACATAGGTGTCTACATGTTGTATATATCTGTTGTATGTCCTGTTCTCATAGGTGTCTACATGTTGTACATATCCGTTGTATGTCCTGTTGTACATAGGTGTCTACATGTTGTACATATCTGTTGTATTCCCTATTGTACATAGGTGTCTACATGTTCTACATATCTGTTATATTCCCTATTGTACATAGGTGTCTACATGTAGTACACATCTGCTGTATACCCTGTTGTACATTGGTGTCTACATGTAGTAGATATCTGTTGTATTCCCTATTGTATATAGGTGTCTACATGTAGTACATATCTGTTGTATACCCTGTTGTACATAGGTGTCTACATGTAGTAGATATCTGTTGTATTCCCTATTGTATATAGGTGTATACATGTAGTACATATCTGTTGTATACCCTATTGTACATAGGTGTTTATACGTAGTATGCATGTGTTGCATTCCCTATTGTTTGTAAGTGCTAACACGTAGAACATATCCGTTAAATCGCCTGTTTAATATAGATGCATACACGTAGTACATATCTACTGTATACTCCGTTGTTTATATGTGTCTACATGCAGTACGTATGAATGAATGAATGAATGTGTATAGGTAGCATATGCCGTATGTGATAGGTGTATGCCATGTTGTGTACAGGTGGCTACATGTGGTATATGATATGTGTATTCCATGTTGTGTAGAGGTGGCACTGTGCTGTACATGATAAGAGGATGCCATGTTATGTATTGGTTGATATATGTGGTATATGATAGGTGTATTCCATGTTGTGTAGTGAGTGAGTGAGTTAGTTGGGTTTAACGCTGCTTTTAACAGTATTCCAGTTATATCACGGCATGTCAGTTTAATATGGGAAGAAATCCCTAAGTGATTCAGGACTCATACGTTTACCACTTTGGTGAAACCCACGACCACGGGTATGGTGCTGATAAGCCTAGAAACATAATCGGGGCGAACTGGGATTCGAACCCACAATCTTAGGCTTCTGGCGTGTCCAAGGGACGCAACTCTGCACAGCGAATCACGTCGCCTTAGACGACTGGGCCACCCATGGCCCCATGTTGTGTAGAGGTGGCTCTTGCGATACACTGTCCTGGTTACAGATATTACATGTGCACCTGACATGACATCCACTGCTCGTGGTGGAATATATATAGAAGTCTACAAGCATTACAAACTTAACCGGGACGTAACCGTAAATAATCAAGTACGTACCTTCTGCGTTGTTGATGAAAAGTGAACAGACGAATAGAGCAACGAGTAAAATACGTGCGAGCGCCATTGTGTTGGTTCCTGAAACAGATTAATGTGATATTTAATGACTGTTACATATTACTTCTTAAACTTCTCTGGAGGGGAACACGAAATGATGTACCCTCAGTGTGGCCGTGTAAATTTGAAATCCAAGCGTTTGTTTGTCGTCGTATTGCTATACGACATTTTGGTAATGTTTAGGATCGGAGCACCATGTGCCTCTGTAGTGAACGTTAATCTACATTATACGACGCCGTTTCGCTGTAAGGAGCCTGAATTAATGAGATGACTGCGTCGGATAGAGATTGGCAAAATATACGTTGCCATGATGGTAGGGTAGATGTTTTCCATTTGAAATTTATCAAAACGTCTTTTACTAATAAATTTAAAGTATTTTACATGTGATATCATGTTATAATAGTTCAGACACTGAACAAACTATTTACAATAGAGCCCTGTCAAGACGGTTGAAATGGACTGAAACAAATCCGGATTTGCCAGGTAAAGCGAAAATATCCTGACCCCTGTGCAGGGATATCCTGACCCCTGTGCATTTTAGCCAAGCAATTCTGGCTCTGTGGCAACCGCGTCTTGCCAAAATACGTGAAAAGATAGTACTTGTTGTTACCCTACCTGGCGCACGATATTAAGGGGCTAAAACAAGGACAGGTCGGCTGGGATTCAGTTCCTTTGTCAGAGTAGGTAGTAACTCTTTCAACACCGTAGGCCGATATACCGGCCAAGAAGCATCGAGTCCACAGACACCGCAGGCCGGATTACCGGCCAAGCCGTAGTCACGTCAAAATAGTATAAATTTTTTATGGACCTACCCGTAATATCATTCATTTATTAAATCCATCACATTTCGCAATGTCTGAAATACGTATTCCATTTCAATTTATCATTTATTATAGATAAATTAAAAAAATATTCACTATTTCCCGCAACCTTATTGAAAATAAAATTCTCGGACACACACTTCGACAACGGGTCCACATCGAACATGTCAAAGAGCAAAATAAAGACGTTTTAAGCAAATCTTTAAATATATTACACAAAGTAATAAATAAAATCAACAAAAATATAGTTGTTAAACTAACATCTAAGTTATTATTTCCATCTTTTCGTGCGATCGCGTGTAATGTAAGTCAAATGACATCTCGGCTTTCGTGGCCTTGAATTCTCGGCTCGGACACGATGTTTCATGCAAAAATATATGCATGAAAAATCTTTGTCACAGCTCGTAACCTAGCACGATACATTAACAAAGTTCCATATTTTTAATATATATCGAGATTTCCTGCTAAAAACGTTCAGAATAACATGATTTAACAAAAATCTTTGGTCAACTTCTGAAATTTATCATAAACGAGCTATGTACCACACCTGTAATTTGATTGGCTGCCTTAGGTCACGTGATCAAATTTGACCAATCACGAACCTTGTAGCAGATTTCGCCAAGAAAACGTCATTGAAAACAATTTCAATCCAATGAAAGCGCTTGTTATAACTACGAAAAAAGGAATAAGCTTTCTAGCGATGTGTCATATGCCAGTCTTTGACGAACATATTATTCATACGAAGCCTCGAAAACGGGGGTATTTATTCATGTTACTGAGCGAACAGCCGCTGTTATCGGGAAATGGGTAATGAGCAAATACTATTTATAATTCTTTTTAAAATGATTTTCCAATTATGTAAACAATGAAAATAAAACAGAAATAGGTAAGTGGATTTTATGGAATCTTCCTTGGTCCTTAATCTGGACGTTAACAACGTGTTAGCTTACATTTTATATTTCCAACGAACTTAATTAAGTTGTAACTGCATTATTTTAAACAATGTGAAAAACATAACTTTCATATTTATAAACCATAGGATCAGACCTTTCAAATGGTGTATAACATGTAGTAGCAAAGATATTTTACAAGCAAATAATTTCTTTGATAAATGTTGGCTTCATCTATCACACAAGAGTCTCTGGGAACTCGGTGTCCCAGCAGTAAACCCTTCTGGTTGACTGGTGTTGAAAGAGTAAACTGCGGCATGGTATCTCAGTGGGCGAGCACTATAAAGCCGGCATGAGTCCGGACTAGAACAGGCAGCCACACACACGTGCGGGCACGTCGCTATGTACGTGCAGTAAGGCTTGAAACCCCATTTCACCTCACCTCACCTTAAGGGTTAACACTGTCCGCTGTAAACTGCTCCATTAAGTGCCACATTTCATAATTACATATTACGATCATCAAGGGGATGATGAACTTACCTTGTGCACTCACCAGAGGCGAAGTTCAAAACTCTGTTTTCGCAGTGTTGCACGTGCTTAAATAATAACCACAACCCTAACACGCATGTGCCTTGCGCAGGTTGTAATTCCTTTTGCCCCGCCTAGACATTGACGTGAGTTGACTTTTCACACAAATAATCCCGAATGAATGGTGGGGGATGACCGAAGGACAATTAGACTGAGAAACCTACGGGAGTGGCTTGACAGTATTATCCGCAGCTATTTAACTTCACATTTGCATGCTTCGATCGCTATCAACACATAGAAAATTTGAAACTTTTAGACCTTTTATTTCATTGTATCTATTTTGAACCAGTTGCTTCGAAAACGCCCTTCAGAATGTGGGACGAAGAACTTAATGTGTTTTATGTGAGGAAAACTATCCACAACGGACACTTGTGATTGACCCACAAAACTAAAATGACAAAGTTGGTTAAACTCGTGAAAAGTTATGAAGTTGATTACAAATTCCAAATAACTGACAATGGGCAAATGCTAGCTTATTAAAGTTTAATTTTTTAAAAAGTTGGGGATATCTGTGAAAACTTGTGGAATGTTAAGGTGAGAGACAACATTAAATACTGTGGCTCAAATGAAGGAAGATTTTCCAAAGTTCTGTGACAAACCTCTGAGCATATCTGTGACCTAAGATAAACATTTTCACACAAAAAACTTCACTGATGCTTCCTTCATCTCCTAAACAATCAGTGAAAAGGGAATATTGAACTGATCACTTTAAAACGCGTTACAGCCAGGTCAGACAAATCTGTTTGTTAACCCTTTAGAGTGATACCACACAAACTAGTCAATTCGAAAGCTCTGATAATATCTGCTTATAACCTTGCCAATACTGACATAGGAACTTAAATGTGTTGAAAACAGGCTTACCAAACTCTCACACTGTACCTATTCACACATTTCACTCATACAACTGGACTTGATATTGCTTTTAGTCCTATGAACTTTTATGCTTAATTTCAAGGGGTCAGCATGGACCCTTGTCATGCTCTGCCCTTTTTGATTGAGAAAGAGGATGTAACAAATGCTTCGGAGTTGTGCATCTTAATTGTATTTTTGTTTCAAGGAATGTCGATGAGGAAGAATGTAGCATAAGTGTTTTGTTATGTCCATTGAGCAGTATTGGTTCCAGGTAAAATTGGTTCCCAGCAACCAATGATTGACAACTAAATTGTCACATGGCTGACATGGCTGATTGTGCCATCGTGGCTGGGGGCATGAATAATGCTTTTACCCATGTTCATCATCTTACCTATTTGCTTGCGGGACCAAGACTTGATTAGTTAAGACCACCCTGGCTCGAAAAAGAGCTTATTTGTGGGTAAAACACTCGCTGTGATTTCTGTGAACAATACCTATTGTTAGATGACGGAGTTCTCTGTACTTGGGTTGAGATCGGTTGAGAACAGAAATAAGTTACCCAAAACAGGGGTCAGGTGATTACTAGTAAATTAGACGCAATATTTGAATATAAAAATAATTTTAAGCGAACGTTTGATATTGCATCAGTTGCTGTATAACACATTTACAAAATACACGAAAATGTATGTCTCATGTACAAAAAGACACATATGCCATTTTACACCAAACCTGCAAAAAGAAATAATTCATTTTCATATTCCAATGGCCCTATTGATGGCCGGATGATCAAATCACCTCTTCGTTATATCGAGTTGCAAAACGTGACACATTAAATGTTTAGCTTTTGAAAATTACAGAAGTGTGAGAGCCGTATAGGAGGCGTAGTAACATATTGAACCATCTTGATTTGTCCACAACACAGTCATAGTAGTATGTGAAATGAATGGTCTGGTTTGTTCAGGCATCATGGTGAGTGTATTGAGGTTATCTGTTTAAGCGTGTCTGAGGCTGATTTCCCCACCAGTATCAATATATGTTTCACAACACGTATGTTGTATGTACATACTATTGGATATTGGTGATTTCTTTGAACTACTTTCCAATGACTTCGCCCTTCACTCAATGTATTGAAACTGAACTGGTTTAGAGTTCAATATCATTATCAAGAAGTCATAAGCCACACCCGTTTGTAGCCACATTCCTGTGTCATCATTATGAAGTTGGTTGTGCCCCTAGCCATATGGATGATGTTTTCTGATGTTCAAGGCACACCCGCTTGGATGCACTGACAAAGTTGGTTTACCAGACCTGTTTCCTTGATGGCTTCCCTTAACTGACCTACTGACCCCGTTGGGGATAGCCCGTCGTCAGTAACCCTTTTCTGTCACAGAAATCCCGAAGCTAAGACTTTGCCAGCGGACGCCACTAAGTATGGTGGGGTTAAAGCAAATCTGATGGGCCCAGGTCATATCCTGAGTTACAATGTAGAGTTTCAGATGTTGTACCTTCAGGAAAACCTGACCTTATATACTATGTGATAATTCTTCATCTGCAACCCGTTTCCCAAAAGTGTAATGAGGCGGGCAGTCATTCTTAAGTGTGTTTTTTACATTTTCGTGTTTTTCCTTTGGTGACATGCTCTTTTTATGCAGGTATACACCTCGGATATCAGTTTTCTCCATCTTCGTAGTTGCCATCACATGTAGCATTCTTCCTCTCATAAACAAATGAGGTTGTCTGTAAGTTGGTGTTATGTCTTCCTAGAGATGACAGTTTCCATACAAGTGTCGAAACCTCATATTATACGAACCATTATCTGTGAGACCACGAACCCTCGGTAGCAACACACAGAAAACCGTTTGAGAGAGCACACTGAATTCTTGCTGCAGATGCAAGTAACTTGCAAGCAGAGTCAGTCCCGTACATTACCAAAAGGCTGCTTAATATCTCGGTGACGCCGTTCGAATCTAAGATTCGTTTGGCTTTTGATCTTTAAATTTGATTTTGGTCTGTCAGCACCACAACCGTGCTTGTCGGTTTCACAAAAGTGGTAAAAGTCTAAGACCTGCATTACTTCAGGCTTTCTGCCTACACCAGGCTGAAAGTCACTAATATGACTGAAACAATATTTTTAATTAAATCCCTTCAACCCCACTTACCCACATGTGACCATAAAAGCCAGAAGAATGAGTGTCTGACTAAGTCGAATGCTACTATACTACAATTCCCCTTTTTTGAATATATTGGTCTGCAAGATGAATTGACAAGCAAGTAAACTTTAAGACATCAGGATTATCATCTGAGCCGGTGGTTGCCAGTAATGCCCACTCACTTGTTCCGGATACCAGACATACCTTCCCCGATAGCAATGTCTTTCTTGTGTCGTTCTTTTCTGTCGTATTAATTAGCATATTTTCTAGCTGTGACAATTTCAACGGAAGTAAGCAAGTGTGTTATAATTGCAATTCTACATACTTATTTCTGTAAATTATTATTTACTTTATTATGTTAGAGGCATTTCATTTATGGTTGTAAATGAACTGATGATTTTACAATAGCGTAGTCTACATAGTTCTCGGTAACACAGGAGCGGTCGGGTAGCCTTGTGGTTTAAGCGTTCGCTCGTCACGCCGAAGACCCGGGTTCGATTCCCGACATGGGTACAATGTGTAAAGCCCATTCTTGGTGTCCCCCGCCGTGATATTGCTGGAATATTGCTAAAAGCGGCGTAAAACCATACATCAAAATCACGGTAAACACAATACAGTCGATAATTGTAGAAGACCGAATCTTCTCTGTTCAGTTATGTTCCCACACTTTGCATCCGTATTGTTTATGTGTGGTGGACCAGGTATTTGTTCACATGTTCGGTTTGTCTCATTATCTATTGATATTTTGGTTGAAGTCACAACATCTGCCTTTTATTAATATTATATGACATAATATGATATAACTATTAAACTGGTTATTGAAATGTTCCTATTGCCAAGTTTACAAGAGAGAATGCTCGTCTAAATATTTTTAGAGGAATATCAATATTTGTCATTCTACTATATCTCTATTTAGAAGCACATTATCTTAAATCTTTCATTTATCCATTCGCTCGTTTTGGAGGGCACACTCACGAGCGGTGTCGTCAGGTATTATTTTACCAGGTACTTTGATTCCTGGAAGTATAACCCAATATTTTGCCGCACCGTTTCATTAAAAAAAGGTACATCTTTCTGGATCTTTCTTACAAATGGCTATGAAACCAAACCAAAACGTATGTCAATTTTACCATACCACATAGTGTCATTTTCTGGGAAATATTGTATTAGTTAATGTGTATTCACTCAAAGGCAAAACTTACAGTGACAAACAAAAACGCAAAGAGAATCGGTCAAAACATTTTTATTTTGGAGGATGGAATTATATCACATAGAAAGTATAATGTCTGAAAGAGGGGACGAGCAACAGTCGGCATGACACATGCAGATGGAACACGACTCACGATGTGGGTACGGAGACATGTTGATACAGTCCATAGCGAGTGTGTCAAGCTTGTGCATTGATGCAGACCTCCATGATTAATACGTTACTTACAGCAAACAGAACCATGAATAATAGGTTACCTACAACAAACAGAAAGATATATAATACGTTACTTACAGCAAACAGAACAATGAATAATAGGTTACCTACAACGAACAGAAAGATATATAATACGTTACTTACAGCAAACAGAACAATGAATAATAGGTTACCTACAACAAACAGAAAGATATATAATACGTTACTTACAGCAAACAGAACAATGAATAATAGGTTACCTACAACAAACAGAAAGATATATAATACGTTACTTACAGCAAACAGAACAATGAATAATAGGTTACCTACAACGAACAGAAAGATATATAATACGTTACTTACAGGAAACAGAACAATGAATAATAGGTTACCTACAACGAACAGAAACATATATAATACGTTACTTACAGCAAACAGAACAATGAATAATAGGTTACCTACAACAAACAGAAAGATATATAATACGTTACTTACAGGAAACAGAACAATGAATAATAGGTTACCTACAACGAACAGAAACATATATAATACGTTACTTACAGGAAACAGAACAATGAATAATAGGTTACCTACAACGAACAGAAACATATATAATACGTTACCTACAACGAACAGAAACATGAATGAGACGTTACCTACGGGGAGCAGAAACATGAATAACTGGTTACCTGCCTGGAACAGAAACATACATAGTACGTTACCTACAGAGAACAGAAACATATATCATACGTTACCTGCGGGGAGCAGAAACATAAATATTAGTTTACCTTCTTGGATTAGAAAAATACGTTATCTACAGAGAACAGATACACGAATCATACGTCACCCACAACGAACAGAAACATTGAAGAATACGTTACCTACAGGGAAGAGGACGTGGATAATACGTTACCTTTACAGAAGAAACGGTATAGGACATTACACGACTTATCTTTTAAAGTAAGCTGAAAAACAAGTAGAGTTCTCTATGGAACCTATGTTTTGGGACAGTAGTTACATTGGTTTGAATGTGACGCATTAAGTCGCCAGGATTAGAGGTTTAGAGACGTTGCTAGGTTCACAATCACTCTGGTTGTAAGAGCTCAACCCTTAATGAGCTCCACACGTAAGCTAGGACAGACCTGAAGAATTGTGAAGCTGTTTAATGTTTTTGCTTTGTTTAGTTATGGGGTACAATGTGACCCCAGCACTCCGTTGGTAGCCGTAAGAGGAGACTAAAGTCCGTTTGGCTCCAAATGAGAACGATGAATTGCAAAATAACTCAAAATCGGGAATAGCCTATTGAATGTCAATACGCTTCACGGCAATAAATGTACCCTGCAATATCTACTGTTTCTTATTTGTATTCCCATCTCTGGAAACAGTTGTTGTTGTTATGTGTGTGCTGCACGTCCTACAAAGATTACGCCGTTGTTGACTGACAAGATGCGCTACTCGGGTGAAGTTAAATATTTGAATTTTAAGGTGTATTATTTATTCGATGTGAAGCTTAAAATCATTTTATGTCTCCGAACAAGCTGCCCGGTTGGGTATTCTCTCTCTAACCCATATCAATACTAAAAGCTCCAGATTGTTAATATTCGCCATGTGCGACGACAATTGACGTTACGGTCACACACAGAATTATGGATATTTCAGTAAGTACCTAAGAACCGTTTCTTTTTCTGAAAACTTCCAAAAGCGGCAACATGTTTCAACAAGTAAATTTATCATAGACAGCTGGACTCACGATCACCCGTTCTGCACCATCGATACATATCTGTCTACTTGGCTCTCTGGTATGCAATAGAGCTGCTGAGCAGATGTCCAAGTGGGAAATTTGGTGATTGTTATAACTATTATTATGTACAAATTAAAATACAAATTGCAGCAAAAAGGGTTTGGGTGATCCTGCCAGTCAGGCTGGAATTGGACTTCTCCCAGGAACCGCTGCCAAGTCCAACCCATCCCTGACTTTCGTAGAATTTGAAGACTCCCCAACACTGCGGCCTTCCGCATTACCCAGATTGTCAGAAGGGCTGTATTCCTGGTAGCAAACCCGGGTTCTCTCCCAATGTCAGTCAACAGATTGGGAGGTACCAAACCTAAGGCACAGAGAACAATGGGGAGTCGAACAACTTGGTACTTGGAATGGAAGCGTTGCGTTTCGAAAGCGAGGTCTGCATATTTGCCACCTTTTTTCCTGAATCTAGACATTAGCGTCAAAAGGGACAGAAAATTCAATGATATAAATGGTTTCACTGGATTTATCAAAAAGGACAAGATCAGGTTTGCTGGCGTGGATAGGTCTGAGGCTGTATATTAATTTTCCACGACGCCCTCTACATATTCTGAGTCGTACCATGGATGGACGGACCTCTGTGTCAAAACCACAAACATGGCGAAGACGGTAATAAAATGATCGAACCACTTCATCATGTCGCTTAAGATACTGACTTCTGTTTCACCTTTCAGGCCAGCCGATTCTGCGGGGTTGATCTCCTCAACTCACAGCACAAAAACTCGATTCAGTGGTCGTTCAGATAGCCTCTCCCTGAAAAGCTGTGTCTGGGCCGAACCGATATGGCACTTCGTTTGGTTGACACTCAGATCTGTACCGTCCAGCAGTACAGAACAATCAACAAAATCAACATTGACATTGAGATTATGTCCCACATCTTTGGCTCGTTTAAAAAAACTGTGGAATGTTTTCATCATGAGTTTTTACATGCTTCATAAGAGGTTAATCAATCAGACAAATAAATGTGCGCAAAAGTTCGTAATACAATTCTATCATGAAGAGCCTCCAAGTTAAGCAAACTACGCCCTCCCATTATATTTAGTAAAATATATGCGATTGAGGGAAGATCTGAAGTTCTTGTTTCGTCCAATCAACAACACCAAAAGAATACGAAAGGACGGGCACAGTAATTTAACCTCATTGCGAGCGTTCAGCTCTGAACTCCTAATCTTTTAAGTCTCCATTTGTATTCTGCCTGAGGTTTGTCTTTGATATCTTGACATGCTTCACAAGATGGTCGTACAGAGAGAGCCTTCCTTTGAAGAGAGCAATTACTGAAATCTTTTGTGAAGTCCAATGACAGTGTTCACATTAATACACCCAACTGAAGCCATGCCTTTCCCATAACTCGGTACTCCACCTAATGTCACGCTATGCGCTGCATGAACTATTGATACACGGCATTCTGATTCGTGACTTAAGGAAGAGTGTCTCGACAACTGCATGAGAAACTCTTCTTCAACAGGGTAGCACAAAGGCCCTCCCGCGGGTAGGCTTTTGTATCGATCTGACGCAAGACGGTGGGTGACAATTAAGATGGTTTAAACGTTTTATTCGTCACGACGACATCAGTGGTTTTATGTGTGCATCCATTTTTAGTGTCGGGATATTACTGGGAAATCGCTGAAAACGGCTTAAGACCATACTCACTCACTCACTCAATGTTTTGTTGTCAAATGTTTTCGATGATTGTGTATAATTAGGTTATTGGTAACTAAGCATTTTTTCTTTTTGCGACCGACTCCGTGATCTAGTGGTAAAGCGCCTGCCCGGAGAGCGGAAGGTCCGAGGTTCGATCCCCGGCCGCGTCATACCAAAAGACGTTAAAAGATGGTACTTGTTATTACCCTGTCTGGCGCACGGCATTAAGGGGCTAAAACAAGGACGGGGGGTGGGGGGGGGGGGGGGGGGGGGGGGGGGTGGTATTCATGTTAAACTGCGCCATGGTATCTCAGTGAGCTGGCACGTCGCTATATAAGTGCAATAACCTTAGACGCGACGTTAAACCCTATTTCACCTCACCTCACCTTTCTTTTTGCATGATCAAATTAAGTATGATTGTGTTCTGGTCATCAATAATGTGCGACGGGGCATACTTGACCACTGTCTACATACGTGTTTAAATGGTTATTTCAAAAGAGATCTAAAAATCAATCATTGGCAAAATCTGTCGTCATATTATGAGTGTGACAGATATACTACCCAAAACAGGTTAAAGAACAGCCACAATAGGAAGGTTGTGTTGCAATACCCACCAGTCAAGACAGATTAACATGACAGAAACATATCGGGCCTTCTTTATCTCCGTTTGAGTATTACATGTGCCAGTGGTGATGTTGATGCCGCATGCTCCTGCTGCTGTTGCTGTTGCTGAAAATAACGGTATTGCCATACCAGCAATAAAATGCAACACATCGGAGTGTGCGTGAATTCATAGGTGGGGATTTATCATGAATATTTACGGGGTTGGAATCCCATTTAATCAACCAAACGAATTTCAATTAGGCTTCTAAAGGAACTATTTGCTGGCATCGGCGTCAGTCATTTGTTTTGGCTAATAACTTTTTTTCAAAACTCCCCGCGTCCTATGAAGCAGACTCTGCTAACCATGCCCGACAACTGACCTTGCATTGAAGAGTTGTGTGAAGTTAATTATATTCCCATTAGTGTTAGCTGTAAGTCTTCGTGGGCAAAAACTAAACACTGTTCCTTTATCGTCACTAGTACTTATATTTCTATAAGAAAAATATGTAAATGTCCTCACTCCCTATTTTTTTGGAGAAGGTGGTGGAGTGGTTAGAGCATTCCTCGTCATGCCGAAGACCTAGGTTCGATTCCCCACATGGGTACAATGTGTGAAAGGCATTTCTGCTATCCACCGCCGTGATATTACCGGAATATTGCAAAAATCGGCGTAAAACCATACTCTATCCTTCATTGTTTGAGAAAAATGTGCCCAAGAAAACGATTATTTTGTATGCAGCCTTAAACACTCACATTTGATTTATGTGATACCAAAACATTCATTTCAATCCCTTCCTTGACAGAATTGCCATGCATATATGAACTAGTATCGGCATTATATGGCGGATATATTGCTGATATGAAATATACTGACCTACCACACTCTCCTGGACAACCTGGTGAAAAGCGTTAAGCCTGGAATTAAAGAATTTAAAGAATTTAAGTCGCCCACTTCCAGATCAGATAAAATAAGCGGTGGGTAGCTTTGTGATGAAACCGTCTGCTCATCATGCTTAAGACGTGGTTCGCATAAGCTTTACAAGGGGTGAAGCCATGCCTACATGAATACATGTGGAAATCATATGAATCGAACTGTAAATTAACCATAGTGAGGATATGGACTGTGTGTCTTTCCATCACTTGATTGTCTGGTTTGTTTACTTGCTACCGTCAAATGAGTACTGCTGTGCGGTGTCATGCAACATACATACATGTATATATATATATATTTAATGCTAATTGTGTGAGTGGCGAGTGCTACCGTGAGAGAAGGGCATGCTGACACCTTATGGTTCACCGCTGTCTTTTACGACCAATGACATCTGTTTCGTCAGATAATCGAGACCTGTTATGCCCTGGCGTTGATGACTTTATTGACATATAGGTCCATCTTTTAACGGTGAACACCGGGATATGCACACCAAGGTAGCTAGGTGCAGTTTTAAAGGGCCCATGAAAAGATCAAGTTGTATCTAGTACCATGTTTGAATTTACATGGGCCAACCAGTGACTTCCTGGTCAAAAGAACATCGAAGAATATAGTTACCGGAGAAATCCAATGGGTTTTAGTGACGTGATTCTAGACTCCGAATAATGTGTTTTGTGAAAAAAATATAAGGCAGATTGTCTTTCGCTTTCAAACTGATGTCCATCTTCAAAATTAACCAGATCATAATGATTTTTATATTGTTCGAATTATAATTCAGAAAAAACAATATGTTTATAAAATCCTTTTGAGTCCAAGTTCAGCCCATTAAACATCATTACAACTGGAGTCCCCAAACAATATCATGCACGTGTGTTTTACATGCACTTCATATGTTTGCATGATTACTCACAAATGATAACAGGATAGAAAATGTAAACAGTGGTAGATAATTAGACAAGTATTGAATGTAATAGCATAAGGAATGAGGGATTACACATATCGCCAGGTACTTGACAGCCTCCATGAGCAAGAACGACAAGTACATGTAAACATCACGGTAAGAACCAGTGGGAGGGAACTCGGTGGATTGAGGGTGAAAAGCCCCCGTGTTCACAATTCACCACAAAAAGTAATGTAACGCACTGGTATAGTCTACGTATCTTTAGGCATACACGTCCCCGCCTATTTCTTTAGGTGTGCATACCTGTCTCCTTCAAAGCTTCGACTCCGCGTACTGGACGATGCTGTCAACATTCGAGATCAGTGACTGTAACGTGAATTATCGTCGCGCATGCCGAATAATAACAACCTGAGTTTAGTTGTATTGATATATGTATTTTGTTGATTCAAAAAATGGTATGAGCAGCAGATATTTCTTTTCACAAATATCGGAGAGACCGTGCATAAATAAACAAATTCAAGTAAATATAAAAGTTTGATTTTATGGGCACACTGTACAGGTAGCCGATATTTCCCTCTCACCTCCTTCAGGGGTGCATACACGTGTTCTTCAATGCTACGACTCCGAGTAGTGGGTGACTATGGGCGTGCCTGTCGTCTTTCATAGCCAGTGACCGTGATGTGAATTGTCGTCGTTACATGGCGAATAAAACAACCTGGAGTTTTGGTATTGATATTGGTTATTTTTAGATTAAAAAATAAAAGGAACAGTATATGTATTTTCATATATTTCTAAGAGATCTGAGAGATCGTGCTGTATAATCTTATTCAAGTTAAACTAAAAGTTTGAGTTTGTGGGTACATTGGACAGTCGAGCAGAAAAAAGACATGGGGGTGTTAAGGTCGTGAGTGAAACAGGTGTGTGGGAATGTACATTGTCAGTCGCTATGTCAGGTCACTACTAACGTCGGTGGGTGGGGGTACAAGGAGATTATAAGAAAGCGGAAGATAGAGAATGAGAGTGGAGGTGAGGGGGTGGGGGGTGAGAGAGGGGAAGAAAAGGGTGGGACAGAGAGCGAGTTCACGTGTCTCATCCACTGCCCTTCACTGTGTAGCTTAACGATCAGATATCTTATGTGTGTCTCTTTGCTTGTAAGCCGCAGCAGATGTAATTAAACCAAATCAGTACGGTAGAAGTAAAATGTAGAGAGAGAGAGAGAGAGAGAGAGAGAGAGAGAGAGAGAGAGAGAGAGAGAGAGAGAGAGAGAGAGAGAGAGAGGGGAAGGGAGGGTCACGTCTCTCATTCACTTCTCTCTCTCTCTCACTATATTTGATTTTACATCTACCATCAGATTATTGTATACTTCGGATACCACACGCTCTCTTTTGACGACCCGGGTTTTTAAAATATATATCTGATCGTTGACAGGTGCGCGGACATGTGTCATCGACACACCCTCCGATGTTAACAAATAATGACATGCATCACTACCCGACCATAAAATACCCGGAGCATGAAACAGATATACCTGTAGACGCCATGCAGGGTTCTGGTATTAACAAACTGATATCATCATTAGAAGGCTAAAGTCACCTTGCACACACCCAGCCATTAAAGGCGTCCGACGGTTTGCATCAAAGAATGTGTACGTTTTGTACATATGTCAAAAAGGTATTGAAAAAGAACCCAGAGAATGTTCAATTTTACTGTCTGATAGTGGCAATACTGGCCACCTGAGCATTCGATTCAAGTTAAGAAACATTTCAGGAATCCAAGCACATTTTTTCAAATGTATAAGTAATATTGTTTAAACTTGTAAAATATTACAACCACGTGAGGTAATTCTGAGAATTTCTATACTTATGTGTGCTTATTTATAAGCAATTGAAAATATGTTCATTAGCGTAATTTTCCCATTCAAGGGCAGTGACGATCGTTTGATGAAGTCATTAATGTGCAAGGAGGTCCACAAGAAGTTTGCAATGTAGTGACGTCAGTGTTAAACAACGTGCCGCTGAGATAGATAGATAAATTGTCTTTATTTCCTCCAGTATAGAAGATACTTATATAAGATAGGTACATGAATATAAATGAAAACTAAACAACGTAGTTTCAACACTCTCCTACACGACACGACGAGTTACGGATAATCCTACACGACAGTTCGAGTTACGGATAATAGACGAAAAACTTAATGTAAATTCAAAATGTCAGAGCCAGAGAATAAGATTCAGTTTTGATTATCCGGCGAACCAGATTCCACTGGGCGTAAAAGGCAAAATAATGATGAAAATTATATGAATAGTTTCTTGAAAATCAGCGATGTTCAAGGTTAGTACAGTGAATTACGTTTATAACGAACACGCTTATAACGAACTGGCGAATATACCGAACTGTTTTTTTGGTCCCGGTCATTTGCTGTATATATGCTTATAACGAACTACGGTTACAACGAACTAAAATTTGCGGTCCCTTTGAGTTCGTTATAACCGTAGTCTGCTGTATATATTTTACCAGACACGCTCTAAAGCAGTTTGTGTAGCTTACGACCCGACTACCACGCCCATGCCCACACGAAGAAGGTCTGTTCACTGGAAAAATCCAATGGGGATTACATTTAATTCTTAATGTGTTTACAACTTTTAACAAAAAACGTAATTCTGTTTTTATTCATCATTTTGGAATTTTTCAAAAGCACATAAAAAACCCTCTCCTCAAAACCAAAGTGTACTTGTATTTAGTTGACCGAAGCATGATCCATAGCATGAAAAAGATACATTAATTTCCAACCAATTCAAACTTCTAATTTCGCCTAGCTCTTATTTCTCTAAGTCAATTGTCTGTTCCCCAATAGACATGTAAACTGCCGGGGACAAGAAAGTATACCCCCACTGAGTGAGAGTGAGTTGAGTCTTAACGCCGCTTTGAACATTATTCCAGTATTTTGACGGCATGTTAGCTTAATGTGGGAGGAAAGCGCGGAAGTGATGTTGGTCTTAGACGTTTACCACAAGGGTGAGACTTACTGGTACGGACTTGACAGATCTTTACATTGAAAAGCCGAATAAGTTTGTACATTGATGGCTGAACAGTGAAGCTTAATGTTATGTACAGTTATCTGATGGAATTAAAATAAAAATATGTTTTTAAATGTGACAACAAGAGAGGAAATTCAGTCGAAATGCTTATAACGAACAACGGTTAAAACGAACTAAAATTAGTGGTCCCGGTTCGTTAACCGTAGTTTACAGTATTTACATTCGTCAGTAATATCCTAATTATTACATAGAGCGTATGTCCTGTCAACTAAAAGTGTATTGTTCCATCTTCCACATTCGATGAGTAAATAATGACAAGATGTTCTAAACAACAACAAACATGTGTACATTCTACCCAGCTCTGTTGTGTACACTAGTAGAGGACCCCGGGTTGACCAGTCTGTAAAATACACATGGACATATCATCACCACCATCATTGTTCATTTTTTTTCAGTTAAATACTTTCATATCACCACGCTTACTTCGCTTCTGGGGGCACGGATGGCCCTGTCGTCTCAGGCGCCGCGATTCGCTGTGCAGAGTTGCGTCCCTTGGGCACGCCAGAAACCTTTGATCGTGGGTTCGAATCCCGGTTCGCCCCGATTATGTTTCAAGGTTTGTCAGCACCATACCCGTGCTCGTGGGTTTCACCCAAGTGGTAAACATCTGAGACCTGTATCACTTCGGGCTTTCCTCCCACATTAAGATGACACACCGTGATATAACTGGAATACTGTTAAAAGCGGCGTTAAACCCAACTCACTCACTCACTACTTTGCTTTTGAATCTAGACATTTTACAGAGCTATTGGGAACATAAGACATCAATGTTTCGTGGGAATAATAGAAACTGTAATATATAAAAAATGCTATATAAATTCTTGTAACAGTGTTATATTTGGGATAACACTTTCTGAGTAAAGTACACATTGTAGTGCTTTTGTATTCTTATTTAGTTAAATATGTCAGCCGTTTAAAGATAATTATATTGGAATCTCAAAAGAAAGATTTGATTGTTTGTTGTTAAGCGCAATTAGTAATATCACAGCTATATGACGGCGGCGGTGGTGTTCACAAATCAGGTGAAGTTAAGCAACGTCGGTCTCGGAGAGTAGTTGGATGCGTGACCACGTTAGGCAGCTGACTCATGAGAGTTTCTAGGGCTTCGGTACTTCCCCACACTGAAGCACATGCATCACATGTGGTGTCTCCTTAGGATAAGATGGTAATGTGGCTGTTAACCTTCCAGCGCCTCACAGGCAGCTTGGGTTGTATACTCACCAGGGAGCTGAGAATGAAAATCGAGTGCTCACTGATCTCTCACTCTTTCTCTCTCTCTCTCTCTCTCTTTCGCTCTCTCTCTCTCTCTATATATATATATGTATATGTATAGATATAATTATACAGCTCTTCGTTAGACCCTTATGTTTCATCTCCATCTCTCTCTCTCTCTCTCTAATTCATAATTATCTTTCTATATATAAGTATACAGCTCTTCTTTAGACCCTTATGTTTTATATCTCTCTCTCTTCCCTCTCTATAATTCATAATTATCTTTCTATATATGATTATAAGCTCTTCTTTAGACCCTTATGTTTTATCTCTCTCTCACTCTCTCTCTATCTCTCTCTCTCTCTCTCTCTCTCTCTATAATTCATAATTATCTTTCTATATATAAGTATACAGCTCTTCGTTAGACCCTTATGTTTTATCTCTATCTCTCTCTCTCTTCCCTCTCTATAATTCATAATTATCTTTCTATATATAAGTATACAGCTCTTCGTTAGACCCTTATGCTTTATATATATATCTCTCTCTCTCTCTCTCTCTCTCTTCCCTCTCTATAATTCATAATTATCTTTCTATATATAAGTATACAGCTCTTCGTTAGACCCTTATGCTTTATCTCTCTCTCTCTCTCTCTCTCTCTCTCTCTCTCTCTCTCTCTCTCTCTTCCCTCTCTATAATTCATAATTATCTTTCTATATATAAGTATACAGCTCTTCGTTAGACCCTTATGCTTTATCTCTCTCTCTCTCTCTCTCTCTCTCTCTCTCTTCCCTCTCTATAATTCATAATTATCTTTCTATATATAAGTATACAGCTCTTCGTTAGACCCTTATGCTTTATCTCTCTCTCTCTCTCTCTCTCTCTCTCTCTCTCTCTCTCTCTTCCCTCTCTATAATTCATAATTATCTTTCTATACATAAGTATACAGCTCTTCGTTAGACCCTTATGCTTTATCTCTCTCTCTCTCTCTCTCTCTCTCTCTTCCCTCTCTATAATTCATAATTATCTTTCTATATATAAGTATACAGCTCTTCGTTAGACCCTTATGTTTTATCTCTATCTCTCTCTCTCTTCCCTCTCTATAATTCATAATTATCTTTCTATATATAAGTATACAGCTCTTCGTTAGACCCTTATGCTTTATCTCTCTCTCTCTCTCTCTCTCTCTCTCTCTCTCTCTCTCTTCCCTCTCTATAATTCATAATTATCTTTCTATATATAAGTATACAGCTCTTCGTTAGACCCTTATGCTTTTTCTCTCTCTCTCTCTCTCTCTTCCCTCTCTATAATTCATAATTATCTTTCTATATATAAGTATACAGCTCTTCGTTAGACCCTTATGTTTTATCTCTATCTCTCTCTCTCTTCCCTCTCTATAATTCATAATTATCTTTCTATATATAAGTATACAGCTCTTCGTTAGACCCTTATGTTTTATCTCTATCTCTCTCTCTCTTCCCTCTCTATAATTCATAATTATCTTTCTATATATAAGTATACAGCTCTTCGTTAGACCCTTATGTTTTATCTCTATCTCTCTCTCTCTTCCCTCTCTATAATTCATAATTATCTTTCTATATATAAGTATACAGCTCTTCGTTAGACCCTTATGCTTTATCTCTCTCTCTCTCTCTCTCTCTCTTCCCTCTCTATAATTCATAATTATCTTTCTATATATAAGTATACAGCTCTTCGTTAGACCCTTATGCTTTATCTCTCTCTCTCTCTCTCTCTCTCTCTCTCTCTCTCTCTCTCTCTCTCTCTCTCTCTCTCTCCCTCTCTATAATTCATAATTATCTTTCTATATATAAGTATACAGCTCTTCGTTAGACCCTTATGTTTTATCTCTATCTCTCTCTCTCTTCCCTCTCTATAATTCATAATTATCTTTCTATATATAAGTATACAGCTCTTCGTTAGACCCTTATGCTTTATCTCTCTCTCTCTCTCTCTCTCTCTCTCTCTCTCTCTCTCTCTCTCTCTCTCTTCCCTCTATAATTCATAATTATCTTTCTATATATAAGTATACAGCTCTTCGTTAGACCCTTATGTTTTATCTCTCTCTCTCTCTCTCTCTCTCTCTCTCTCTTCCCTCTCTATAATTCATAATTATCTTTCTATATATAAGTATACAGCTCTTCGTTAGACCCTTATGTTTTATCTCTCTCTCTCTCTCTCTTCCCTCTCTATAATTCATAATTATCTTTCTATATATAAGTATACAGCTCTTCGTTAGACCCTTATGTTTTATCTCTCTCTCTCTCTCTCTCTCTCTCTCTTCCCTCTCTATAATTCATAATTATCTTTCTATATATAAGTATACAGCTCTTCGTTAGACCCTTATGTTTTATCTCTCTCTCTCTCTCTCTTCCCTCTCTATAATTCATAATTATCTTTCTATATATAAGTATACAGCTCTTCGTTAGACCCTTATGCTTTATCTCTCTCTCTCTCTCTCTCTCTCTCTCTCTCTCTTCCCTCTCTATAATTCATAATTATCTTTCTATATATAAGTATACAGCTCTTCGTTAGACCCTTATGCTTTATCTCTCTCTCTCTCTCTCTCTCTCTCTCTCTTCCTCTCTATAATTCATAATTATCTTTCTATATATAAGTATACAGCTCTTCGTTAGACCCTTATGTTTTATCTCTATCTCTCTCTCTCTTCCCTCTCTATAATTCATACTTATCTTTCTATATATAAGTATACAGCTCTTCGTTAGACCCTTATGTTTTATCTCTATCTCTCTCTCTCTTCCCTCTCTATAATTCATAATTATCTTTCTATATATAAGTATACAGCTCTTCGTTAGACCCTTATGCTTTATCTCTCTCTCTCTCTCTCTCTCTCTCTCTTCCCTCTCTATAATTCATAATTATCTTTCTATATATAAGTATACAGCTCTTCGTTAGACCCTTATGCTTTATCTCTCTCTCTCTCTCTCTCTCTCTCTCTCTCTCTCTCTCTCTCTCTCTCTCTTCCCTCTCTATAATTCATAATTATCTTTCTATATATAAGTATACAGCTCTTCGTTAGACCCTTATGTTTTATCTCTATCTCTCTCTCTCTTCCCTCTCTATAATTCATAATTATCTTTCTATATATAAGTATACAGCTCTTCGTTAGACCCTTATGCTTTATCTCTCTCTCTCTCTCTCTCTCTCTCTCTCTCTCTCTCTCTCTTCCCTCTATAATTCATAATTATCTTTCTATATATAAGTATACAGCTCTTCGTTAGACCCTTATGTTTTATCTCTCTCTCTCTCTCTCTCTCTCTCTCTCTCTCTCTCTTCCCTCTCTATAATTCATAATTATCTTTCTATATATAAGTATACAGCTCTTCGTTAGACCCTTATGTTTTATCTCTCTCTCTCTCTCTCTTCCCTCTCTATAATTCATAATTATCTTTCTATATATAAGTATACAGCTCTTCGTTAGACCCTTATGCTTTATCTCTCTCTCTCTCTCTCTCTTCCCTCTCTATAATTCATAATTATCTTTCTATATATAAGTATACAGCTCTTCTTTAGACCCTTATGTTTTATCTCTCTCTCTCTCTCTCTCTCTCTCTCTCTCTCTCTCTCTCTTCCCTCTCTATAATTCATAATTATCTTTCTATATATAAGTATACAGCTCTTCTTTAGACCCTTATGTTTTATCTCTCTCTCTCACTCTCTCTCTCTCTCTCTCTCTCTTCCCTCTCTATAATTCATAATTATCTTTCTATATATAAGTATACAGCTCTTCTTTAGACCCTTATGTTTTATCTCTCTCTCTCACTCTCTCTATAAGTTATGATTATCTCTCTATATATAAGTATACAGCTCTTCTTTGGACTCTTGTATTTTATCTCTCTCTCTCTCTCTCCCTCGCTCTTTCTTTCTCACTCCCTCTTATATAATAATTCTCTCTATATATATTATTATACAGTTCTTCTTTGTACTCTTGTATTTTATCTCTCTCTCTCTCTCTCTCGCTCCACCTCTCTCTCTCTCTCTAATATATAATTCTCTATATATATTAGTATACAGCTCTTCTTTGGACTCTTACATTTTACTCTCTCTCCCTCTCTCTCTCTCTCTCTCTCTCTCTCTCTCTCTCTCTCTCGTGCAAAACAGGGACAGATCACTTCTCTGAGCGGCATTTGGAAGTTGGGTTGACAGATCAGGTTTTGGGTGGGACCTCGTTGACTGGAATCTGATGATGTTACTTCCTCTTTCTCCCCTCATATCTCAAGGCAGTGATTTACGGTGGGAGGATCTATTGCAAATATAGTAGCATAAGTTTTCGGGCGGGGTACTTTTATGCACAGCTTGAGACACTGAACTACCCTACACAATATGCGGGCGGGGCTACAGTAAGGGCCAAAGGACACATGTACAGCGCCACTGGATCACGGTTCTGCTCAGTATGATTCATTCAACTTCATTTCATCTCCAGAATGCCTCAGCATACATTAACTGAAAGTGTAAAACCATCAACGTTTGGAAGCCATTTCATGTTCAAATAAACATACACTATTTGACAACCACGCCCTTGTGTTGCTACGACAATCAAAGGCATTCGCCAATAGAATAATTACCCTCATATCCAAAACGTTACCATTGACTGAACAACTGAGGTGCTTTGTGTATTCGTGACCATCTCGTGTTATTCCGGGACAAGCCGAATAGCGCCTCTTGCACTGCGATTGGTGGCGAATGGTGTTTTGTGATTTTAAGATGAACCCGGGGACAATGCACATATGGTCTCCCTTTCCATGGTTTGGTCGGACACACCGATTTCTATCAATATGGAATCCTTTTGGCTTAAATAAAAACTAAAACGCAATAGCTTTAGCTTTCTGAGTTTGAATTGTTACGGCGTTATGACAGACATAGCTAGACACTGATCATTAGATATCTTTACGTATTCCTTTAGGACGAATGCAAGGATAGTGTTATAACTCACTGTAAAGGGCTGGCAGTTTAAAGAGCATGGCTAAAGATGTGCACATCTTCAAGCATGAATATTTCTTCCTTTTATTAAAGGCAGGTCTGCTGATCGTATTGATATCATTAAAATCATTAATTACCTGAGGAGAAGATCAATATGGGATCAATAGAAAAAAAAGCGTTTTATGACTACAAAATATGATTTGCTTTGCTTAATTTAAACACTGGATCAACCATCCCTAACTTCTGATTGGAGCCTCCAAAAAATTATTTTGACAGGGGTGTCCCAGGCGTTTAAAGCTCACCATGTTTATTCCTGGGGTAGCCTAGATCTGCCCCATAGGGTAACTTTTCTCACAGCGGAAATGAACAAAAAGGATGTTGTGTTTACATGATTAATAAAGTAGTTTTTTGTTTATTGCTGGCCTTTTCTATCTGGTGACGGACACAAATGCCGTTTTCGAATATGACAAAGACATTATTTAATGAAAAGTTTGGGTTTGAGAGTGATTTCATTAATACTTCCAGTGCAGCTTATATTTAATATAGGGAAAGGACGACTAGATGATATAGGCATATGCGTGTGTTACAAATGACGGGGGAAACTTCAATGGCGAGAACTCCAGAGGATCTAGAACGGCGTTTGATCTCCTTTGTCAGAAACGACACCCTCTGTAACAAAAATAACATCAAAGTTTTATGAACCCTTGACCACACATAGCCGCATAATACTGCTTGTCTGAAACGGGTGAATGTCATAAACCCAACGTGCCACGGGTGGCCCAGTCGTCTAAGGCGCAGCGATTCGCTGTGCAGAGTTGCGTCCCTTGGACACGCCAGGAACCTATGGTTGTAGGTTGGAATCCCGGTCCGTCCCGATTATGTTTCTAGGTTTGTCAGCACCAAACCCGTGCTGGTGGGTTTCTGAGACCTGCATCACTTCGGGCTTTCCTTCCATATTAAGCTGACAAGCCGCGATTTAACTCGAATACTGTTAAAAGCGACATTAAACCCATCTCACTCACTCATTAAGCATGCACTATGCAAAGAAATCATAACACGTGCTGGGGGATAGCCGAAAGTGGTGCAGGTTTGCCCCTTTGATAAAACCAACGAGCTCGGAACGAATTCTCTGAGAAGGCGTACATTAATTTCACATTCATCAGTACGCTTATGGTCGTTGAAAGCACGTTTGAACGTTTCAAGGAAAGAGGAGAATATACGCGAATAGAATAAAGTAGATGTGGACTACACGATGAAAATGAGTTGACCACGTTGAAGGAAGCTAATGTCCTTGTTAACCAAGCATGTACATGACAGCTGACAAGACGTTCGTGAAGTACTCACGCTCAAGTATGCTGATGAAAAATTCTATCAATGTCAAATTCGCCCACACCATGTACATGTTGGGGAGATAGCTAAGTGGTTTACGGTCATAATTTCTTTGTTATTTATTTTCTAAAGACAAATGCTTGTTTGTTTGTTGCTTAACGTCGCACTCAGCATTATTCCAGCTTGTCTACATCTAACGGTACTCGTTGCTTCGACCAAAATGGAAAACGTCTAAGAATGAAGATCACGTCGGGCTTTCCTCACACATTAAGCTGCCACGCCGTGGTATAACTGAAATACTGTTCAAAGCAGCGTTAACCCAAATCCCTCACTTATGTCAAGTTTCATTGTTGTGTTTGTTTAACGCCGCACTCGTCGAGCCTAGACCAACCAAGTATCAACCAAGTCAGCGAGCCTGACCACCCGGTCCCGTTAGTCGCCTCTTACGACAAGCATAGTCGTTTTTTACGGCAAGCATGGGTTGCTGAAAACCTATCTTCAGGGGTCTATTTATCTACTAAAGAACACTATGGTAGTCAAAAGTGAAGACACTGTGACGTTTTTTTTGTCCGTGCTTTAAACCTTGTAATTTTACTTATGCCTATTTGCGGCATCGCCATTTTCTTGCAGAGCATATTTGCTACCTTCTGCTCTTTTGTCACACATGTGGGGATTCAGGGTAAGAATTTAAGTTCCATGAAACCTATGATTGTCGTAAGAGGCGATACAGGTTTGCCCCTTTGATAAAACCAACGAGCTCGGAACGAATTCTCTGAGAAGGCGTACATTAATTTCACATTCACCAGTACGCTTATGGTCGTTAAAAGCACGTTTGAACGTTTCAAGGAAAGAGGAGAATATACGCGAATAGAATAAAGTAGATGTGGACTACACGATGAAAATGAGTTGACCACGTTGAAGCAAGCTAATGTCCTTGCTAACCAAGCATGTACATGACAGCTGACAAGACGTTCGTGAAGTACTCACGCTCAAGTATGCTGATGAAAAATTCTATCAATGTCAAATTCGCCAACACCATATACATGTTGGGGAGATAGCTAAGTGGTTTACGGTCATAACTTCTGTTATTTATTTTCTAAAGACCAATGTTTGTTTGTTTGTTGCTTAACGTCGCACTCAGCAATATGCCAGCTATACGACGGTGGTCAGTAAATAATCAGGTCTGGAACAGACAATCCAGTGATTGACATCATGAGCATCGATCGACGCAATAGGGATACGATGACATGTATCAACCAAGTCAGCGAGCCTGACTACCCGATCCCGTTAGTCACTTCTTACGGCAAGTATTTGTTGCTGAAGACCTATTCTAACCCGGATCTTCACGACTGTCCAGACAAACGTACAATGTTTATTCCGTTTAGTTGCCCCTTGTCACATGCTGCAATTGGGCGTTTACATGACATGTTTGCCAGCGGAAATATCTTTACGCTTGGGGTAACATAGTTTCCTCCACCTCACCGAGGGGGTGGTTTACTCCCAAGGGTATATGCGTTTACATGGGGAGAGTTACCCCGGGGACACATAGGCGCATGTCTGAATTACATGTGTCCAAAAGACGGGTTCGAATCCCGGTCGCTCTGATCATGTTGCGTGGCTTGTCTACACCTAACGGTACTCGTTGCTTCGACCAAGATGGAAAACGTCTAAGAAAGAACATCACGTCGGGCTTTCCTCACACATTTAGCTGGCACGCTGGGGTATAACTGAAATACTGTTCAAAGCAGCGTTGAACCAAAATCACTCACTTATGTCAAGTTTCATTGTTGAGTTTGTTGTTTAACGCCGCACTCGTCGAGTCTAGACCAACCAAGTATCAACCAAGTCAGCGAGCCTGACCACCCGATCCCGTTAGTCGCCTCTTACGACAAGCATAGTCGTTTTTTTACGGCAAGCATGGGTTGCTGAAGACCTATCTTCAGGGGTCTATTTATCTTCTAAAGATATGGTAGTCCAAAGTGAAGATACTGTGACGGGTTTTTTTAAACCTTGTAATTTTACTTATGCCTATTTGCGGCATCGCCATTTTCTTGCAGAGCATATTTGCTACCTTCCGCTCTTTTGTCACACATGTGGGGATTCAGGGTGAGGATTTATGTCCCCAGAAACCTATGATTGTCGTAAGAGGCGACTGAAAGATTCGGATGGTCAGGCTTGGTTAACTGGTTGATTCCATGTTATCTGTTCCAAATACTCGGATCAGTTGTCAATAACTGAATGTCCTGACCAGACTCGATTATTTACAGATCGCCGCCATCAACTTGGATAACTGCTGAATGCGGAGTTAAGCCAAAAGCGGATTTTACGAGCGCCTCAAAGACCTCTTGCTGACTTTCACCAGGAAATGTGAATCCGAACATATCAAATAAGTATCTGTTGGATTGTCCTTAAATTCGAGGTGGCCTTCCCCGTTTCTCAATAAGCTCATCAAGTTGCAAAAGGCGAAACATTATTAAAGAGTTAAGCATTAATATCAGACAGTTTACATAAATTAATATCACTGCCAAACCAATAATTCGAATTACCCATTTTCCATATCGTTTCAGAGAATAAAGACAAATGCCAAAAAGAGTTTTTCTGATCGGTGACAACTTGAAGCTTGCAATTCCGAAATACAGAAGCAGCTGATTTAAACAACACAGGCTCGTTTCGTTCATAGCAACTCCGAATACCAGTGAGTGATTCTACATGTATCCTCGCAACCACAAATGCTTCAAATACAATTACATACCATAGCGCTTATGGAAAATAATATTCCTAGTACATGTTTATGAGGTAATCAAAACGATTTTGGTCATAAGTGAAAATGAAACTTCAATATTTATATGATCCATGTTGTTATTGAATTTTATTTGAAATAATAAACGGTTTATCACGTTACAGTGAGTGAGTGAGTGTGGTTTTACGCCGCTTTTAGCAATATTCCAGCAATATCACGGCGGGGGACACCAGAAATGGGCTTCACACATTGTACCCATGTCGGGAATCGAACCCGGATCTTCGGCGTGACGTGCGAACGCTTTAACCACTAGGCTACCCGACCGCCCCTCACGTTACAGTAACACAAAACCTAACTTTAAAAAATGTAACCTGAGCCTGACGATTACCTTATTTGATTATGGAAACAAAGTTACTCATTTGTATGTGAACTGCGACATTTGCTTAAGAAAACAAGCCCTGTTATTAATATGTTTCACTTTTCATCGAATAAGAAGTGTGAAGGCAGGGTCTAATCAATCAACTGAAGAGCACAATGTGGCTGTCCAAATTGAAGAGACTGTCGTTGTTTGTTTGTATTCCAAACATTATATAATTGCTTTTTTGTAACAACCATGTTTTGTTTTTTTGGTAAGAATATAGGTCCCCAGAAATATATGCTTGTCCAAAGTGGCGACTAAAAGAATCGTGTTGTCAGACTCGATGACTTGGTTGATTGTATGTTATCTACACCAATTGCTTGGATCATTTCTCATGATGCAAATCACTGGATTGTCTCGTCTAGACGCGTTAATGTACAGGCCGTCGTAATATCCCTGAGTGAGGCGTTAGACTTAAAACAAACAATTATTCAATGATGGTTTTTCTCAACACCACCAAAGAAAAAAGTGGTGTACATGCTTATAGGGTTTATCAAAACGATTTTGGAAATACATTATGGCAGTAAAAAGTGAAAACCAAACCGTATTTTACCAGCGCTTCAAATGTAATATTTTATTAAATGTTGTTGACAAAGGCGGAGTTGCTTGGTTCTATTTCCCAGAGACTTTCAATAAGAATATATAAATAAAGTGTCGTTTGAATTGTCCTCACATTCGAGGTGCCCTTCCCCCTTTCTCAACAACCTCATCAATATATATAGCAACTCAAAATGCCAGTGAATGATTTGACATACAACTTCGACATTATTCAGTAGCCAGTGAACAATAATGCTTTCAATATAATTATATACCATAGCATTTATGAAAAAGAATACTCCCCGTACATGCTTATAGGGTTTATCAAAACGATTTTGGGAATACATTATGGCAGTAAAAAGTGAAAACCAAACTTCTTTATTCCCATAGTCAATAGACTAACACGTAGTCGGTGAAAATATATAATTTTGAAAGAAACAATTAACTCCATTTGAATGAAAAGGAGCCCCAGTGGGATGGGAGATTGAACTAGGGGCGGAAGGGAAAATAATATTATTCACTGACTGTGAGACAGTCTAGGGGGTCTAGTAATCAAGCTGCGATGCATTATATTTACTTAGAGATTATTACATGGAAGTTTTTATATCATATCCCACATTAGCCCGAGACCTCCATATCATCCCGAGGTCAAAAGGCCAGAAGGCTGGTATGGTGGTCGAGGCTTGATATGGGGTATGATATGAAAACTGTCATATAATAACCTTTCTATGATATACCACAGCATCAGATTGTAAAATGTATCTATTTGCAAGTGAATGCAAATTCATTTTCGCCTTGTTTGGAAGACATTGTTACGGGAAAACTAGCCGAGCAGACGACGCACTGTGGGACGTAACTCCAATTTCTTACCACCCGGACTGAAAATGGATTGACAAGCCCTGTCAGCCATACAGGGAAAGTAATTACGCGTGTCTGGCTATAACACACCTGTGATATGACCGTCTCTTTGTTGGTTCTATCGCACATGCAAAATGCCTCATACCAGTGATAGGTATATGATAATAACATTATATATACAAGCTATCCCGTACCACATGTCCATTCTCCCGCTGTTCAGTATACCACAACAGCTGTGTCTAATTTAATGAGAGACCGAGTCGGGTTTAATGTGGCTATGGGGCGCCCTTCTCTATACAGATACAGAGAGGGTGATTGGTGGGGAAAAGATACACAATTTCATTTTGTTAATCAGAACCTCACACACCTGAAGTATACGTCACTTTGAACAGTATTTCCTCCAGATGTGGGGATCCGGAGTCGTCGACTTTGGTCATTGTCAATTAATGTCCTATGTTTTAGTACTCTACAAAATGGTTTAATATACAAATATTATATATTACGATATTTAAGTTTTGTTCTTAGAGCGTAGGAAATGTATTTTATCCCTTTAAAGAGACAAGAACACGATTGAACATAATACTGATAAATATTCATTATCAAGACAACTATTAGATTACCATGAAAATCTCTGTAAATCACATGTTTATCAGGCGCCAATAACAAATCATACAGTGTATATACAAACGTAAAACTTACACCAAATATATAAGAACTTGAAGCGCTCGCGCGAGGAATATGACACGTCTTCAGATGGTATTAGCTTAAGAAAGTGATTTTTACCCTTGGAAATTTGATTTCGTCATTGACGTACGTACGTGTTCAAGGTAGCCAAACCATAAAAGGATTATGTAACAAGTCTGAAGTATTACTAAAGAAACTCGGTTCCGTCTATATCAAGTTGCCGCATCGTAACAAAGCGCAGTGTTCACGAGGACATACTACTTGTTTAATGCTAATCTTCTAAGTAATGAAATTATTGAATATAAAATGACCTATCAGCGACATATATCCAATTCCATCATTAAATATATATTTTTAAAAAATGTTTATTTATTTTGGTTTCCTGTGCATATGAAATATTACCCTGATACATTGACGCCTCGCAATGTGCAGAGCAGAACTTTAGTTGGCAAATATTAATGAAAACAACCAAGCAGTTAGCAGTGATGTAATGACGACGAGTAGACATAAACCCATAGTCGAAATATATATACTATGGCGCACAACAAATTCAGACCAGATTGCTCTGATGAGTTTCACAGTTGCAAAAAGCGAAAACCCATATATACGGCATATGGTCTGTGATAAAGCCCAGGTAGTTGTAGCTAGTTTTCCAGAAACTAGTTGCAAACAATCATGGCCGCCGTTCGAAGCAGACTACACAAATCTTTGCTTCGAATTTGTGGCCACTTTAGACATAAACAAGGTAATATCTCAGTGACAGGAGCTTCGTACCACTTTGATTCTTTCTTAGGAAGAAGACAAGTAATATTTCACATAAGCAAGAACCAGTATCATGTGGTAAGTCAAGACGTGTCTAACGAAAACGTGCTTCACCTTCCACAGTCGACCTTCACCGGTCCGGAACTCGCATTCTTATGAAATACAGTCGGTAGACTTTCGGATTTATTATCACCTTATCTGTCATCGTACATTCGCTCGTTTTGGTACAAGTGAAGGGGACAATTCATAACGATCAAGTGATTGATATATCTATAGTATTTTGTCAACTACTAGAATAATTTACTTCTGCAAATGTATGGATACTGCCAATGGCTTGGAGACTAGAAGTTATCTCCCTTTACTTGTTGAACGAAATGTTTACATTCACTTGATAATAGGCACATAAGCTTTGTTCTTGATATTATTCCCAGTGATTTTCGAAGGTACAGGTGGCACTGTGACATTTTCATGATTTTTTCAACTTTTGATAATACAGTCTATTTATCTAGATGATTATCAAATTAGGAAAAGTAGTCAGGACTTGATTGGCATATTATATATGTATATGTTTACTGGCAATCAGTGAGTAAAATCTGAAAATCTGTATTCCTATAGTATTGTCATTATTCAGCATGTTCAGGGTAGTTCTGTCCAAAAATAAAAATTAATTCCCTGTAAGACTGGTATGTCTCAATTCGGATTTTATTAAAGTTATATGTTGTGTTGTAATGTAGAATGCTCAAAGTATTGCTAATCATATCTATATCTACTTCATAAAGACAAGACACCCCTTATATTATGCCCTTTTCAGTTTCGAGCAGTAGTTCTGACTACTAATTTAGTTTGTGTGTTTGTTCTTTAATGCAGCTATCAGCAATATTCCATCTATATATGACAGGGATCTGTAAGTAATCAAGTCTGGACGAGACCATACGGTGATTAAAGTCATGAGCATCGAGCTACACAAATTGGATACAATGACATGCATCAACCAAGTCAAGAGATGCTTACCACCTGATCCCGTTAGTCGCCTCTTATGACAAGCAATGCTGGAGACCATTTCTTACCCGGATCTTCATAATATATATAAGTGTGAATTAGTAACATTCAGTGTACACTTATGGATATTTTTATCTTTATCAGAATGGGTTTAAGAGTTTTTTTGTAGGTAGTATAATTATTAGTATAATTGCATATTATTTGGGTAGAATCAAGTGTAGTTACCATGGTGACAATTATTGTTGCATAATGTACATCTGCAGTCAGTGTCAAACAATTTTGAGCCTTACTGACCTGAACTGGGCATTTGGTTTTGTTGTCAGTAGATTTTTGTGTTATTATCATGGACAGTTATCATGATTATTTGCTGACTCACCAGAATGTTACAAGATGCTGGCTTGAGACTAGAGGCTAAATTGTTAACTGGAATCTAAGTATGTTGAATCCAATAAATACACAATATTTGGATCTGCAGATATGACAATACACATATATTCTGAAACCATTACTGCTAATAGTAGTGTTGTGCTCAATGAAAAAACTGAGCAAGTTTAAATGTAAGTGCCACCTGAAAATAACCTATAACTGCTGTCTCAAATTCACAACTAAATTTGCTTATTTACTTGCACTTTGTGCATAATAAATTTAATATTACTTTTTCATCATTAGGCAAACATAGTCGCTTTTTATGGCAAGCATGGGTTGCACAAGACCTATTCTACCCCAGGTCTTCACAAGTCAGGCAGACATAATGTGAATACCGCATTGGTTCATCACGCCGAAGGCCCAGGTTCCATTCCTCACCTGGGTACAATGTGAAGCCCATTTTCTGGTGTCCCCCGCTGTGATATTGCTGGAATATTGCTAAAAGCGGCGTAAAACCATACTCACTCACTCAATGAAGTAACAGAGTGCATATGTTGAAAGTTTGAATTTCCAGTTGCAACGCCACCAGCATCCCTGCTGCACAGCTCATGTCCAGGGATCACCACTAGGCCACAACACAGGCCTCCATCTCACCAGGCCTTCGTCCAACAGTCCACAACATGACAACACAGTGTATAATCCATACAAGTTGGTGGAGGAGGAACTTGGCTCACTTTCTCAGGATATCAAAAAGGTATTGTGTTATTGTTCAGTCACTAGCTTACATGCATTCAACTCTCGTTAATCCGACATTTGTTAATCCGACAATCAGCTTTATCTGACACAAATGATGATAACCGATTAAATCAGTGCTTTTTAGACCTGTTAATCTGACAGTCTCGCACTCCGACTCCGACACACCTTATTTGCAACGAATTGCTGAAATCACTCATTAATCAGTCTCATTAATTAATTTTAAATTTGTATTTTGAACCCTGATTATCCATTGCAGGAAATAGTAACTGACAGCAATGAACTGGCTGAAATAGCTGGTTACTATTTTGATGGGAAAGGAAAAGCATTTCGACCAATGATAGTCCTTCTGATGGCCAGAGCTTGCAACATACACAATGATGCTGGCAACTGGTGAGTGCTGGTGAGAACCAACAAGTTTAGTGAACATGGTAAACACAGTGAAAGTAACTGCAAGATTAGCGATGACAACAGCCTAGGTTCAACTCTTGTTTCACACTTAACACAATGCAACAGTTGGTTGCTGATCTTCTGAACACACTGCACATAAACTAGAAGCAGTGGTCATTCAGAAAGTCACTCCGTAAATACTAGTGGTGGGATGATACACAAATACATTGGTGGATCGCGATTTTTTACTTCTCAATACAAGTATTGATCACAGTGGCACACTAAGTAAAAAATATCGATTCTGACCTTACATGTTTGCTTTAATAACTGTTCCACTAAACACTAATCAGTAGTGCAAGTTAATAGTGAAAACATTAATATTTTCATTTGTTGTGCCATACTTCACATTGACAGCTGTTAATCATCAGTGTGCCAGGTATTTGACCATCCTCTCCATGAAAAAGATGTCTTACGCACCACAGATAAGAGCACATGCAAGTATCGTGATACACATCGGATTGTGAGTAAGGTATCTTGATATGTATTAGATCACACAGTTGATGTATCATCCCAGCCCTACCAAATACTAGCAGTCTGGGCCGATTTGATAAGACACTTCGCTTGGTTGAGACTCACATCAAGAAAATCAACATTGACATTGAGATTATGTCCCACATCCTTGGATAGTTTAAGGAACTGTTGAATGCCTTGTTTTCATCACAAGTCTTGATATGCTTTACAAGAGGGAAACCAGACAAATAGGTGTGTGCTTAAGTGTACAATACAATTTTATCATGAAGAGCATCCATGTTAATCGAGCTATGCCCTTCCTCTATAAAAGCGACTAAGGGAAGAGTGAGCGTGGTGGGATTCTTCTTCTTCTTCTTTTTCTTCCTCTTCCTCTTCTACAGTTTAAACATGTTGAATACCACAAGATCAGATTGACTCAGCACAAATTGGTTGCGAGTAATGAATATCTGACTATTTTGACTAAAAGTCAATGACTTGCAGAGTGTTTTCAGGTGTGGGTTAATGACATTGATTACTTTTCAGTGTACTGCCTGCTCAGAAGAAGATAGCCATGATCACCGAGATGATCCACACTGCCAGTCTCGTTCACGATGATGTGATTGATGCAGCAGATACGCGACGCAATAAGTCCAGTATCAACCTTGTTTGGGGTCAAAAGAAGGTATGAAGGCAGAATGTTTTTATAATATCACCATCCACTAGATTTATGATCTACAAATTACAGTGAAAGACCTGGTTAGCCCTTTTAGGATCCCAAGTAGATCCCAGTACTACAACTTATCGCTAGGGCTGACTTTGTCATAATGTTTTAATTTGGGAAATGTGGTTATAAGTGGGGCTCAGGATTTATTTCCGTTTTTGTGTGATATTATAAATTTTGACCTCACAGTTTGACCATACTGAAAGCTAAAACTTTTTATGGCCATTACTCAGCCATTTCTATTCAAAATGTAATGAAATTTGGTATATGTGTAGTTTGTAGTGTTAGTATTTACATGTTTGGTATATGTGTTGTTAGTCAATGATATGATATTTTGGCTTTTGCAATTTTACCTAGCTCATAATTATCTCAAAATGCATTTCCCTACTCTGTAAACATCCAAATCTCAGAAACCACTGTGTCAATGAAGCTGCAACTTCACATGCTTGTTTCAACTAATGAGGACACTGCCGCATCAGCTATATTGTAACATCTATCTACCGCTAGATAACTGACAACAAATTTAACTTGTTGTGTGTAGTTTTATAAGCACCCCTGTTAATTTTCAAAATAGGACAGTGACTACAGTATCAAAATGGGGTAAAACAGACTTGTAACCCAAACATATAAAAATAATTGCACAATGTTTCAATTTACATGATTTAAGAATGAATGCCTGTCTTGACTTTTTCAGGCAATTTTAGCCGGTGACTACATTCTATCCATAGCATCTATGGCGCTGGCACGTCTCCGCAATGAACAAGTTGTTTCTATTTTATCTCAGGTTATAGAAGATCTTGTTAGGGGTAAGTTGATATGTATCATTAACATGACATACAAAGTCAGTGTTATATGTTTATTGGTTCAGATAATTTTATGTGGAAAGTAACGACCAACTAAAGATAGTTATTTGTTCTTGTTCCACTGCCACAACATGTGCTCAGGAGGAGAAAGCCTGGGTATGAAAACTTAGTATTATATCAGTTTACCCATTCCAGACTTTTGTTTTTAGCAGATATCATTATTTGAAACTATCAGTACATACAGAGTTCCAACTACAAGATTACAACCACATTACCGTGATGACTGAGCCATGTCCTATTGTTTATCTTTGTCAGACATTTAATGATTGATTATCTGTGAAATACTCCCAAGGTGTAGCGTTGACATGTATATTTTGATGTGTTTTTGTACCTTTGGCAATTTGGCCTTCATTTTAGTGCAATTCTGTTTGATTAATTTCAGGAGAGTTTATGCAATTAGGGTCCAAAGAAGAGGAGAATGAAAGGTTTGCTCACTACCTCAAAAAAACCTTCAAGAAGACGGCAAGCCTTTTAGCCAACAGCTGCAAGGCAGTGAGTAATATAGAGATCCTTGGAAAATACTGTGGCTGGCACAATGTATACTGCAAGTTAAATAATCCTACCAATTTAGACCTGTGAAGATCCTGTTAGAATTGGTCTTCAGCAACCCATGCTTGTTGTGAGAGGCGACTAATGGGATTGGGTGGTCAGGCTCGCTGACGTGGTTGATGCATGTCATCGTATTCCATTTGCGTAGATTGATGCTCATGATATCAACCACTGGATTGTCTGGTCCAGATTCGATAATTTACAGTCTGCTGTTATATAGCTGGAATATTGCTGAGTGTGCATTAAACAACAAATCAACATAAAAAACAAAAGTAAAATATTACTCAAGTTTCATTATTAGATTAATCTTAGTATACCTTCCAGACAATCAAACCTTTCCTTGTTTATTGGATCTAATCAAGATTTGCTTCATTCAGACATATACATAATCACTAATAACTATGACTCACTCCTCAACCTAGGAATGAGTGAGTTTGTTTTAATGCTGCTTTGAAGAGTATTCCAGTTATATCATGGCATGTCAGCTTACTGTGAGGGAAAAGCCCAAAGTGATGCAGGCCTCAGATGTTTACCACATTGGTGAATCCCACAAGCACGAGTATGGTACTCGCTTACCTAAAAACTTAATCTGACGAACTGGGATTCAAACCCACAATCAAAGGTTGCTGGCGTACCCAAAGGAATTACTCTGCACGGCGAATTTCTGCTGCACATGTTAATGAGTAGTTATAAATAGATATGTAGACAGTTCCTGGCTTATGTTTCAGGTTGCTGTCCTTGGTCGCTGTACAGAAGATGTTACAGAAATAGCATATCAATATGGCAGAAATATCGGAATAGCATTTCAGGTGAGACCAGTTTGTGTGTACAACAGTATCAGATATTCATTCACAAGTTGAGGCGCAAAGGTAGCGAACCTGACAAGTTGAAAACAAATACATAAATAATAACACAATGCTCTTGGTTACCAGCCACTGTTTTCTGTCCCTGTTCCCTCACATTCCTGCTCATTGGATAGTTATCTCCTTTTGTTTATTGCGTTTATTCATCATGTTCATGTCCTCCATTTTGGTCTTATTATACATTGTAAGTGAATAAAACTTCACATATATCTTCCTCTAAGGTGACTATATCATATTATGCAACAATTTTTTATACTTATCCTGACATAACAAGTCTAGGGCCTGTCTGTCTGTCCCCTGTCTGGATATCAAGCTACGTGAGGATGAGGGATCAGGGACAGATAACTCTGGTTGGTAACCCAGGGCAGCGGGTGGCACAAATGTAGAGGAGACATGTTATGGGTTCTGTGTTATATGAACGGGATGTAATGAAATTTCAATGTATTTTGTCAGGATGGTAAGTATACTTACATGATGAATATCCAAATTCATGAAGTATTTGATAAAAGTAACAAACTAGTTGCCTTACTTCCCCTGCAGCTGATCGATGATCTGCTGGACTTCGTCTCATGTGATCAAGTGATGGGGAAGCCCACTGCTGCTGACCTGAAGCTAGGCCTGGCTACTGCGCCGGTGCTGTTTGCTTCACAGTCTGTAAGTATACATCATGATCACAACACCGCTGGGCAAACTGAAAAAGTATAAAAGGCGACTAAGTAGGCTCTGTGACCAGTGCCCTGTTCACAAAGCAATCGTAGCACTAAGACTATCCTAAATCCCTACTTTAACATGGACTTACATCAGTCTTAGTGCTATTATTGCTTTGTTGAACAGGGACCAGATTGATTGCATGTAATTATATCTGAATTGCATGGATTGATACTCGTGATGTCAATCACTGGATTGTCTGGTACAGGTTCAATAATTTACAGACCACTGTTATGTATCTGGAATAGTGTGAAGTGCAGAGTTAAAAAACTGACAGACATGATAAAAACTGTATGATGTGATGGTTGGGTCGTTCCTGAATGTATAAGACCCGTGAAGATTCCGGGGTAGAATAGGTGTTCAGCAACCCATGCTTGTCGTCAAAGGTGACTCTGCTTGTCGTAAAAGGTGACTAACGGGAACGGGTGGTCAGGCTCGCTGACTTGGTTGATGCATGTCATTGATCCCAATTGCGTGTATCGATGCTGATGATATTAATCACTGGATTGTCTGGTCCAGTCTTGATTATTTACAGACCGCCGTCATATAGCTGGAATATTGCTGAGTGCGGCATTAAACAACAAACCAACCAACCAACCTGAATGTATGAACAGCAGATGCAGTATACAAATCAGGATAGGTGACTGTAACACCTTACGCTGACCTGGAATGTTGTTGAGGTGTGCGTTATCCAACATAATGGCGGACAAGGTTGTCAAAAATGTGCGGGGCAAGTGTGATGTATGGGTAAATTTTTATTTAGCTTCATAACAAACTGCAGATGAAGGAACACATGCAATATGTTGTTGTACATATTGCCATACATCAATCATATTTTTAACTTATCTAGCAATACATATTGCACTTTGCTCTTACTTCCGAAGTCCTAACTGGAAATAAATGATGATCTATCAGCGTCTTCAGGAACTCTTTTACCCTCCATGACCTCCATGACCCTCGTGACATCTGGTGTTGGAAGACATGCCCCCTATATGTCATTATTCTCTTCTTTTCAAGCTAAGCAGGACATGAGAGACGAGATCTTACCTTTTTTTGTTAGATTCTATCCTCTGCTTGTTGAATTTCTAGCTAGACTTGGGCGGGCTTTTATGGGGTTACCTCCCATGTTACAGTTTGCTGCTAAGTGTGGTTCTCATTTTCGCTGTCTGGATTATCTGATATTGTGTCTTCCCACTCGAAGGTGTCCCGAGTGTGCTTTCCTCTCTGATTCGGATCTCCTCACTTGTATTAAAGTCAATGCTAAGAGGAAACTACTCTGACTATCTAACCTTTCCTCCACTTCTTCACAGCTTCGACAGCGGGCCAGGTCTAAGACTTCATCCAAGTCAAATTAGACGCCTTCACCTCCAGCAGTGAGGCTTCAAGCAGCGACGCCTCAAGCAGCGGTGCCTCAAGCAGCGGCGCCTTCAAGTGATGTGTCTCCCGGTTGAGCTCTGGAGTTGATGGGACAATTCCAAACACTGTCAGCTGAGCTTTTCAGGAGACAGAGTGACGTATCTGCCTTCTCTCGGGATCCTCGCTTCAAGGTGTCTTTGGTCACTAAGTCTTTGGACTGCATCGACCCTCTTTAATAATGCCATAGCACCGGTAGTGGAAGAAGTCGAGAGAATTGAAAATGGACAGGCCACGCTCTCCACCCTCAAGGCCATGAAGGATTACTTTAGCACCCATCAGGGTGGCTACAAACCACACAATAATTTCACTAAACAGGCTAAGGAGAGACATGACAAGGATTCTTTTCTACCCAAGAGGCGGAGAGGAGGAGAGGCTTGAAGAAATGGCTTCCCAGGGGACAGGCATAGTGGGAACATCCTCCCCCTGCTGTCCGTATCAGCAACGAACCAGTAGGGGAAAGACTCTCTGTTTTGGCTGCCTCCGTGGTCTAGTGGTAGAGCGTCCGCCTGGAGAGCGAAAGGTCCGGGTTCGATCCAAAAGACATTAAAAGATGGTACTTGTTGTTACCCTGTCTGTGGCTTGGCATTAAGGGGCTAAAACAAGGACTGGTCGGCTCGGAGTCAGTATACTGTGTATGAGTGGGTATTCATGTTAAACTGTGGCATGGTATCTCAGTGAGCTAGCACTATTAATTGGCATCAGTCCGGACTAGTAAAAGCAGCCACACAAACACACATGCACATCCCTATACAAGTGCAATAATCTTGGACGCAACTTTAAACCCCATTTCACCTCACCTCACCACTCTGTTTTGGCAAAGTTTTATTCCTGTTGTGGGCCACTTTGTAATAATGTTATTAAAACACGGCTATTTACTCACACACCTGGAGGACCATGCTGGCGTAAGAGGAGTTCAGTTCAGATTACACCCAGCTGTAAGGAGGCCATAGAGGAAATGGACCCACAACAGCTGATCCCAAGGTTCTTCTCCCCAGTGTTTTTGGTCTTCAAAAAAATCATCGAAACTACTCATGATTCACATGTTCAATCAACGATATTTAGAGCAGCCACCATGGTTCAGGAAGACCACTCTTCCGATGCTACGTCTGTCCATGGCTCTAGGCGACTATCTCTTCTTCCTAGACATCCAAGACGCATATCTCCATGTCCCTTTCCATGAGGCGAACATTAAGTACCTGAGATTCCTCTTCAACAACCACCACTGCTAACGGATGGGCCTTTCTCATATTTTGCATTTCAACGGCCCCTTGTGTGTTTATTCGCATTATGAAGCCTACACCTGAGGAGGATCGACTACATGTCGTAAATAGACAACTACCTCATGAACCACCTAGAGCTCATTTCTCAATGGGAACACGATGCGCCCGTTCTACCAACTTATTGGTTACTCAAGTCGTAACTAGCACCGACCCAGAGTCTGACGTTCATAGGTGGCCTCTTGCTCCACCCACCAGATCGATGGGACAAGAGTGTCACATATTTCCAGTTGGCACTATTTGGCCCCCAATCCTTTCATCAGTGGCAAGTACTAATAGCCCTCCTCACAGCAGCACAGCACCTCACAGCAGGGGGAGGCCCCACATCAGGCCACAACTGTTTCTGGTGCTTTATCTATGGAGCCAGCAATATTAGACTTTGATTACTTTGCCAGACCACCTTCACCAATACCTGGACTGGTGGCTAATCCATCGAACACTTTAGATGGCGTGACCTTGATGGAGTTCCAAGCATCCCATCACCTGTTCGCTGACACCTCACTCCAGAGATAGGGAGCCCATTTCAAGGACAGCCACAGAGCTCTGGTCTCAAGCACAAAAGCGGTGGTACATCATCAACTTGGAACTAGAAGCTGTCATCCTGACAGTACAGTATTGGGCTCATCAACTGACCAATGCCAAGTAGTCTGGTTCGTATTGAACCAGATGTTTCGCCTGAGCAAGACACATCCTTGGGTGCTGAAATGTCCTGGCCGATGCACTATTAATGTCAGACCGCCCATCCCCCACAGAGGATGGAAGCTCTGGAAGCTGCACAGGAGCTATACATCGACCTGTTTGCCACAAGTCACAACATGCAGTTGCCAACTTTCTTTTCTCCATTGCCAGACCCTCAGGCCTGGACTGTCGATACCCTAGCCTTAGACTGGGAAGGTTTCAGTGCCTATGTGTTTCCCACACCAGAGCTCCTACCCTGGGTGATCCAAAAGATCAACTCAACAACTGACATGTCCTTGATCCTTTTGGCGCCGCTTGGCTGGCAAGAATAAGTTTCCCGGACCTACTACTCATCGCCGGGCAACCAGATCTTAAACTCCCAGAGTGGTCCAATCTACTGCGGGATCCTCACAGTCACTGCCACCACTGTCCCTAGAGCAGTTCCAACTTCACTCCTTGGTCATATGCAGAATGCGCAAACCTCTGCTACTCCCTTGCCAGTGGACACCTGCAACAATAACACGCAGGATCAACCAGACATAACCTTCGGTGCTCTAAGGAGACCTATGCTAATCACTGGTTAACCGAGTCCCTGAATCGCACTTTCATGACCCAGTAAATGGGAACCTAAAACCAAGTTTTTAGATAAACTGGAAATACTTGGTTTCAGTTTGTTGGGGGAGCGTGGTTCCCACCATCTTCCCGAGGCAAGAGAGTTAACTGACTTTAAAAGTCCAGTTTCCACCCTTGCCGAACTAGGCTGGAATTCCTGGGCTCGATCGTAGCGCCACCAGTGGCTATTACGAGTTATGTTCTTTCTATGCCTCTCCTATTGACCAATCAGATTCAACCTCTCGTATCACTTGCATTTGCTTCAAACAAAACGGTGGTGCCAAGTCAAGACGATCAGATTGATAATCAAGATCTATATTGTGATAAAACGAGTCTTACATCGCGAAGTGCATCAAATCACATGAGTACCTTGATTAAAAGCATGAAAAGATTTAGAAAATATCTGTTGACAACGAGCTAGCGGTGCACATGCTTTGCAAATCCTGCAGTCGACCGAAATCTGCATGACACTTTACGAACCGGATTTTGATTTCGATGCGCGATTTTGATTGGACTATGCATAAACTCGTTAGTACAGCCAAAATATAACTCCATAATTCCTGCCTAGTTCGGCAAGGGTGGAAACTGGACTTTTATAGTCAGTTAACTCACTTGCCTCGGGAAGATGGGTTCCCACTGGACATTTAGAGCATGAAGCTTGCTAACCCTGGCTGTTGTAGCTACAGCTAGTAGGAAGACGGTCTTCTGAGTCAGGTGTGAAAAGAGGCATTGTCGAGTGGTTCATAGCGGCGTTGTTGGATACTCCAACCTGAAACACCTTATGATAGCTGTCAACTCCGGTATCATGGATAGCTTTTGGTTTGGTGTGACAGCAAAGACAGTATCGATGGCGGACAGGTACATAGCTATAGTACCACCCTAATGGTGTTTATTGGTTCTCAGGTGGAGCCAGTAGTCTGCCATAAATTGCACTGTTGCATCTGTGGGGATAACACCATGTTGGCGACAGAAAATCTCCAAGGAGGCCCACTTATCATTATATAGCCCCACTGGTGAATGGATATGAGGGAAGCCTGGATTAAAGTTACGCACCACCACCAACCATCGGATAATGTACAATATGTAATGCAGGACAAGGTAGAAATATTCCATAATAATAGTATTATGTTTATTTCATATACTTATCTGGCTTTGCCTAAGGGCCCTGATGTCTTTCTCCTCACAGAACCATCAGCCCTGAGGGACTTTTCAAGACAATAATGACATAAAGGGGGTGTGTCTTCCGACACCAGATATCACAAGGTTCATGGTCATGTTGGGCAAAAGAATTACTGGTACTGAAGATGCTGATAGATCGTCATTCATTTCCAGTTGTTTGATGTGATCAACGAGGAACATTCCTTTCAAAATGGTTAGAAATGATTGGGGCGGTCGGGTAGCCTAGTGGTTAAAGTGTTGTCTCGTCACGCCGAAGACCAGGGTTTTAATTCCTGACATTCTCCTTTCTTGTGTCCCCTAATGTTTTATTTCTGGAATATTGCCAAAAGCAGCGTAAAAACTCACTCACTCACTCACTCACTCACTCACTCACTCACTCACTCACTCACACACACTCCTTTCAAAATGGAATTTTCACTACATTTCAGGATTATTTTCATTATTGTGTAAAGAGAATAAGATATAGATGTATCATTGAGTTACTTTTTGGTTTCTCCCTCAACTACTTGATAGAAGCCATTATTTTGATAAGATCACTGACAGCTATCAATAAGTATGACATTTCATACATTTGCCCATTAAATTATAGGGGGGCCGTCGGGTAGCCTAGTGGTTAAAGCGTTCGCTCGTCACGCTGAAGACCCGGGTTCGATTCCCGACATGGGTACAATGTGTGAAGCCCATTTCTGGTGTCCCCCGCCATGATATTGCTGGAATATTGCTAAAAGCGGCGTAAAACCATACTCACTCACTCACTCATTAAATTATAGAAAATAATATGCATGTACATTAACATATACTGCACCATTGAAATGGTGCACAACATTCAATACTGCCACACTGTAGAAAATATTGTATTATCAAATGAAATATATTAGATGGTTTTCAAGAATAATTGATAGTATGTTGTGGTGTATATCTGTACATTTAATCCATGATAAGCATGATTAAATTATTTTCAGTACTAGAAGGACAAACTAAGCGGCTATATGTCATAAATGGGCCCAATGATCCCACTTGCACAATGTGAACATAACAGCCTATACTTGAAATGACTTGGATAGGCTTAACAAAGACTGTAGCTTTGTACAAGTGACTACTTGGGTCAGTGCGACCTGAAATTCCTGGTTTAAAAAGTCAGGAGGTGTTCTAATATGCAATACTGATGGTTTGATATTGTTGCTCTTGTTTTGCAGTATCCAGAACTAAATGCAATGATTATGAGGAGATTTTCCCATGATGGTGATGTGGAAAGGGCAAGAGAAATGGTTGCAAAGGTAATTTTCGAAGTCATGAATAATATTAACATGTATTGTATGCAGTTGAAAATTATTTATGTTGTTAAGAAGAAAAAGGTCCCCAAGAAAAGTTCCAATCACTTTTAGCCCTTCAACTTGAATTTCCATTGAAAGTTGAAACAATAGTCTACATATAGAATAATCAAGGAACATGCAATGTTTTCTTTTTATCAAAGGGAGCATAGTTTGCCCAGTTCACTGAAGTGCTGCACTGTGCCTTGCAGAGTTGCTTCCCTTAGGCATTGGTTGACATCAGGTTCAACCTGATTATGTGTGGTGAGGTGGTCAAGTTGGTCACTTGTTGAATGTGTGTCAATGTATCCCGATGGCGTGACTCATTGCTATTATGAATCATTGTCTGCTCAAGACTTGATTAATAACATACAGGTGGGATGTCTTTGAGTGCAGCATGAAACAACACACACGCACACACACAGACACACACAGACACTCACAGACACACACAAACACATACTTACTCACTCACATACACACCCATCCACCCTCCCACCAACATATTCTAGGGCACCGCATCTCACTTTGGTGAATTGAATCCCTTAGCCATGCCTCAAACCTCTTTGTTATTTCAATAAGTCTAATTCATTCACTAACCTTTTATTTGTCACTATTGATAATAAGATACTCAGATCTATCATTCTGATTTTGATAACTCTCTGTTTGAGGATCTTACAGAGCCCTCCTATTGAGTTGTCAGAATCACAATTGGAGTGAAATGATATGAGCAGAATGAGATTGCCAAACTATCCTGTTGGAGACAAAACTTTTTCAAAAGCATAATGGTACAGAAATATGTCCCAGAGTTTAATATCCTGTGGGTGGGGTTGAGGGTGATCAGGGGCTAGAGGATGCTGGAATTGTTTGTTTTCTGGTCCTGAAAAAACCATGTTGTGAAAATATGTTGTGCAGCTCAACTTCAACTATCTGGAGAATTTTGTTAGGTTTTTGTCTTGAGGCAGAAAATATAATTCCCACATGACATGAGTAATCTCAATATTATTGCCAGGCAGTATTTATGTTCCTGTCAAATTTTCAGCATCTGTGATTTGTACCATGCAACCTTTCATCAGGAGCTCTAGTTATGCATGCTTGTTCCATTTTTGTATTTTCTAGTACTATGTCTACAGTATTTGTTCATGGTTTCAGAGCGATGGTGTTGAACAGACACGGCTCCTGGCTAAGCAGCACAGTTTAGAGGCAATGCGACAGTTGCGACGGCTTGCAAAATCAGAAATTCAGAGTAGCCTTTCTCACATAGCAGAAATACTGCTGAAAAGGACAAAATAATAGTAATGGTTTGTAGGTGTATGTTTGAATTATATAGTTGTTACACTCTGAATGATTTATTATACATGTATTGTGATTATGATCCTATTTTCAAAAATACAAACTCATCTTTCCTATATATGTGTTTGTTATATTTTATTGTATACAGTTGACATGATGTGAAGTCAATGTATACTCGTCACAAAAAATTATGCAAACCATCATTATTTTGTGGATGAATTCTGTAACCACACAAGTTTTAGCTCGTTAATGATACAACAAACACTCCAATCTATCTATATACACAAAAGTGGCAAAATAATTCTCAGTGCCATAAAAGGTCAAGAAGCATACAAACACAACCACCATTATAAGCACCACAGGCAGTGTGATACACAACAACAGCCACAGTGGCTGCTCAGTCCAGAGGAAAAAGGTGCAGGGTATTACGACCGAAACAAGTCAGGGAAGATAATTCAGGGAAACCAAGCATAGGCCTTGTTGGAGTGATGGCTCAGTAGGAGATAGTTACAAGGCTACATTTGCCAGAAAAACATTCACCATCTCCAGAATGATCTTCAAAGTGTGGCAGGGAACATTTATACATAGACAATTTGAAAGATTCCATACAGAAGAGCTTATAATTAACACTTATTATCATTACCCTTAATTAATTACATTCTGTGCAGATCACGGTAATAGAGCTGGAATATTGCTGAGTGCAGCATTAAACAACAAACAAACCAACCAACTTACACTCTCATGTTTGTTGAGGCAGAGCAAAGGATGTTCAATATCAGACATGAGAGTTTTGAACATAGCCCTCTTAGGGATTCCAGGTCAGAATACATTTGCACCACCCCATTCTTGTCAGAGACGGACTTCCTTTAGGATTGGCTGATCGCAATGTCTACCAAGACAGCAAACTCTGGTTCGCCTGGTTCAGACTTGATTATTTACAACCCCTCCGATATAGCTGTATTACAACTATGTCATTAAACATCATTCATTCATTTGACCCTAACCTGTGGACATGAATTGTACTTTGAAACGAGATAAGATATTTTTTCACCTACAGCTATAAAAACAGATATTTTTTATATATTTATAACTATGAGCCTGATTGTTTAAGAATAAAACATTACAACATTGTAATATTTGTGGCAGGCAATTATGGCGTTTTTTTTCAACAGTCTGAAGCATGATTATTTGGGATAGATAAAAGATAAAAGATAAAGGAGTAGTGTAGGGGTCGAGATAAGTGTTTTGATGAGATATGGAGGGTTCAGAGACAAAGGTTGTGATGAGATATGTATTTGTTCAAGATAAGGGCTGTGATGATTTGTTACAAGTGTGATATAGCTTCTCGGATAGGGGTAGGATTAGGAGAGACCAAAAATGTACCTCAAAAGTTGTACACCAAGGACTGAAGCTCCTGGAATACTGTCCGATATAAAAGGAAAGTTGACTTGGAAAATTGCAGTCTTCCCTCTTGTCATACAGTCTGGTGAATAGTTATTTTGTCACTCTGAATCTTGATGAAAAGATCTATATATGAAACATGCACTGATATTCTTAGTCAACATTCACAACTGCACGGGAGTGACTTGGATTTCCACACAAAATGGAATACCGCAAAACTACATACATACCCCACACCATGAATTTAAGTAATGTTTTTGAGATGACCCGTTTGAATATGGCTGATCTCACAGTTGTGCTCGTCTCACGTTAACTGGCTGTGAAATGTAATTAAGGGCTAAATAGTTCCCCAGTAAAACGGTCAGTGTTCTTAGAAAAAATTGGTAGTAATCGCACAGGCTTGCATGGGGATTCTTGTTTTTGTTTGATTGGGGATTATGTTCACCGACCTGCCAATGAGCCGCAATGAGCTGGATTGAGCTATCATGTAACACTCAAGGCTGTAGGAGGGATAAACTAACATTTAGTCTACGAAATCTTATATAACACAATATCCTTCTTAACTCTAAAAAATCTCCCTATGCTGATTTCATAGCTAGAGCTGGTTAGACTTGCCTTTGTAAGCGTTTCTAGAATATGTTTTTAATGAAATAAATATATTCCACAGTCATGGTGCAAGACTATGGGAGGGAGTGTTAATCCCGTTTATAAGTGCGATAATGCACGGAGCATGGGGACCTAATATATTTAAGAGAATCAATTTCAGATTTCAGAACGTGGTTCAAGTTGTTTTGCGATTACCCTACAATATTCCAGCAATATCACGGCGGGAACATCAGAAAGGGGCTTCACATATTGTACCCATGTTGGAACCGAGCACGGGCTTTCGGCGTGACAAGCGAACGCGTTAACCACTAGGCTACCCTACCGCCCCATTTTACAGATCGTGTTGTGGAAAGTAAATCCCTGTATATTACCATTATTGAGCAACATTTAACCAGATAGGCAAGACAGCAAATATCAACTAAATATTGAATCAAGTTGGATATATTTTAAATAAATTCAAAACTGAATACTAGTTTATCCTATAAGAATATATACAAACAGAACTCGGATAATAAATTGTGTGGCTTCACATGTATGTACATGTAGAGTTAGAATTACTTAACGTCGTGACTGATGTGGTTGTTATGTATCTTTAATATAATCTGGAATTTAAATCCGGATTCAACTCAACGTGGGGGTACCAGTTACTACAGATTGGTTTGGTAACATATCTCCGTAAATGGACCTTCAGGGCTGGATAGGTTGGATATTTGATACCCGAATCTCGTCGACTATAAATGCCATTGGTTACCCGACTGCCTCTGGGCCAGCTCTGGAACACAAGAAGACAACAGTGATCCCAATCAGGCCATTCGCATTATGTTATGTTTCTCATCTCCATGCTCAGCTTCAGAGGGAGAGAGCCGGCTGAAGAAATAGATGCCTTTGGTTGATAATGCATACATGCATACATCATTCGCAAGCTGAACCCACACTCACAAAGCCTTAAATTAGTTACTAACGGAAAATAGTAACTGTTCTTGATCTGAAGTCCATTACAAACAAATATATTCTAAAGTAAATAATGCAACTTTCAATATATCTTCATGAAGACATCTCCTTGACTTTTAGGTCACGATTCACAGTTTGCACGTGCATGTTAATTTGTATGTTTGCGTGTTTGTTGGGAGCATGATACTCACACGTGGTATTTGAATGTGAACAACACACAATGTAAAAATATCAGGGGCTCATAATTTTTTGTTTGTTTATATATTTATATTTTATATGTTTTTGTAAAAAAAGCTTACGCAATGCCACGGCTTGCTGAAAATCAACGTCTACGCGCCGTGAGTTTGCTGCAAACAGGAATGACACCAAATGAAACTGCCACATATTTTAAATATCTACAGCAGGGCAAGCGGTAGAGGGGGCCCAACATCCGGCCCCCACCTCCAGCGATACGCTCAATTTTGTTTCCACGTTACCGTCAAGACACATAGTTGGGGTAGACAACATCTGATGTTCTGAAGACAAATCTGAGTCAGTATACTGTTCACAGATGAGTTCAGGTTTCATTTTGACAGCTCTGATTGTCGTGCAATGGTCTACAAGCGTTTAGAGATCGTTTTAGCGTCGCCTGCATTACACAACGTCATCATTTTGGGGGTGGCATCACAGCTCATGGGAGAACACAACTCATCAGTGTTAAAGGCAATATGAAAAGTGTACGCTACCGGGATGACATCACCTTCCCGAGGCAAGGGAGTTAACTGACTCTAAACTGGGCTTTTACAGTCAGTTATCAGAAGACCGATCGACATCGTTCAAGATCATGTTCTACCCTTTGTGTAAATGCAGGGAGGTTGCAGCAGGAAAATGCCCGCCAACCCGTTGGACTTTTAAAACAACATAACATTGCTGTGCTGTAATAGCCGGCTGTTTCTCCAGACCTCTTCCTCATAGAACATGTCTGGGATGAGATGGGTCAACGCCTACAACAGGACCAGAACTAGCCGGTAACGGTAGCTTTGGTTGGCATTTGGGACAACATCCCCCAGACATTTTTCTTCAGGCTGTCCCCCAGACAGCATTTTGATGTCTTCAATGCATCGCCTGTATAAACGCAAATGGTGGTCACACTCAACATTGGCATTGGCAATTGAGTTGTTACATTCATCATCTTTTAGGGCGTGTCGCTCCGTCTTCTGTTACCAGGTATGGATTTTCCCCAATGAGATAGTTATGATACAAGATTGATCAGACGAATGACTAAATATTATACTGTTATTTGAATAATTCATATGAAGCACAGTTACTTTTTTCCTTTGGTATATATTTCGAATATTTTCAAAAGCGTTTTGGCTCTTTCGACATCGTTATTGTGCTATGTTCGTAATGAATCGGTCGCTGTATCGGTGTCAAGGGTCTTATTATATAAAATGAAGAAAAACCCTAAAGAAAGAGATCTCTAAGGGTACTATCCTTCCTGTTGAATATCCTTTCGATGAAATGCAGATACATTTATGAAACAGAACATTGGGGATGACATATTTTCAAGCGTGCGAATGAGTGGATACAAAAAGAACTTTGTTTAGGTTCTAGGGGTATTGTATTTAAAGACCGCTTGGATATGTGAAACACACGCAAAAATACAGGCCGCCATTTGCACTATACTCACAAACAATGGCTATATCTGATGGTGTATTGAATCAGCTATAGTGCATGAGCGCTGCATAAGTACTTCAAGTTTGTTTTGCGATTACCCTACAATATTCCAGCAATATCACGGATAATCAGAAATGGGCTTCACATTTTGTACCCATGTTGGAACCGAGCACGGGCTTTCGGCGTGACAAGCGAACGCGTTAACCACTAGGATACCCTACCGCCCCATTTTACAGATCGTGTTGTGGCAGGTAAATCCCTGTATATCGCAATATTGAGCAACATTTAACCAGATAGGCAAGACAGCAAATATCAACTAAATATTTACTCAAGTTGGATATATTATAAATAAATTCAAAACTGAATATATCCTATAAGAATATATACAAACAGAACTCTGATAATCAATTGTGTGGCTTCACATGTACCGGTATACTGAACAACAAAAGTTCCTGTGACATTGAATAAGATTTAATGCCAAATTTTTTTTTTTACCAAATCTGAAACGATTTCGGTTTGCAACAGATAAAAGACTCCTGTAAGTGTTCAAATGGTTTAATTTGCCATACTGACTTCAGAAAATGCGTGATTCCATAAAAAAACCCATGAACATGCCAACATAGCATGAGAAACACACGCAAAAATACAGGCCGCCACGAATGTTTTTATTTGGACTATACTCACTAACAATGGCTACACCTGATGGTGTAGATATACTGCATGAGCGCAGCATAAGTAGCGACAAAAAAGTGTGATTCACTTTTTAGTAGTGTTATAGTGGAAACTATATTAATACTTTTATTTAAAGCTTCATTTTGTAAAAAACCTATATGTTTCAATGTTTTTCCAAAGTGCACCGACATTCTATCCCCATTGTATACAGCAAACATTCGGTGTATTCCCTCCCATCATAAGCCCCCTCGGAGCAGGACCCTCAATCTCCAACGCTTTCTACAAATGTCCTCACTTCGCCGGATCTGACGTGTAAATGTTCGTGGGTCACTGACATTGTCTCACGTTATGTAATACCTCTATATACAAAACCTGACTGACATGGCCAATCAGAGAGACGGGCCCAGATCATCGACTCCCAAAGGTCTACAAGACTCAATAGATGTGTTTCAAAATTATTGTTTAAGGTGGAAACTAAACGTAAATATATCAAAAACCAAGGTTTTAATTTTTGGAGGAGGACGGCTAAATCTTTCAAAAATATATGCTTTTTAAATAAACGGCCTCTGGAAATAGTAGAAACTTCTACATACCTAGGAATAGAATTCCATAGAAACAGAAGATTTGTTATGGGAATAAAAGCTCTGATTGAAAGTGCAACGAAAGCGATGTACTGCTTATGAATAAGAGCTAGAAATGTAAACCTACCACTCGATGGTCTCCTAACTGCTTTTGAAATTATGGTTGCTCTAATCCTTTTATACAGTTCAGATGTATGGGGTTCTGAAAAGTTAGAAGTAATAGAAAAAATACACTTAAAATTCTTGAAACCTGCGGCCGGATTAAGAAATTCAACGCCAAATCATATGGTATATGGAGAACTCAACAGGGAACCAATCTATGTTAAACTGTTTAAACGTATGATAACTTATTGGCACAAACTGACTTGCCAAAATGGCATAAATAAAATGTCACATTTTCCATACCGCCACATTATCTCAAAACCAGCGGAATATAAAACTAATTTCCCATGGATTGTGTATGTTCAAAAGATACTAAATGATGTCAGACTAAGTGAAATATTTCATAAACTATACATATGCCCTACAAAGTGGCTAGTCTCAACGGTCGAACAGATACTTAAGGATCAGTTAATAGAAAAGTGGAGGGAAGGTATGGAGTCGAGTCCAAAGGGTATATACTATAAACACTATAAGCAAAACCAAATTTTTGAAAATTCTCGGTTACTCCCTAAGTCAACTACATGCCGATATAAAATGTTGTACTTCAAATCACGACTTGCCCATTGAGACTGGCCAACTCTGTGAGTCACTCTCAGGAGGACTTGAGTTTCACTGTCTTTTCAGATGCGAAGCTCTTCTCCAACAAAGAATTTTGTATATTGAGGATAAACTGAATCTGAAACTGAATGTGACGGTTTGTACGGCTAGTCTTCAACGACTGCGTCGACGATGAAGAATCGCCGTCCGACTTCTTTCTGCGTGTAAGAGACAGGGCGGGTCTCCACACCCGGGAACGCTGGCCTTAACTTAAGCGCATCTTCAGCTGAAGCTCTTGACCCCGTTCCTCGATTGAGTGAGTGAATGAGTGAGTATGATTTTTAACAATAAACCAACAATATCACGGGGAATCGAACCCTGAGCTTTGGCGCGAAGACCGATCACTTTTACCACTAGGATCCCCCACGAATATCAATGTAGTTAAACTATTGGTTAACTCTTTCAACTTTTATCATGTTATCACTTGAATGGATTGTCAAAAACAGGATTAGAAAAAAAGTATTGTTTAGTCAATGGATGGCTTATTTTCATAATTATCCTGAATTATCAGCATGTTTACTCGAGCGATAACACTTAATCAATAAAAAGGTGATGAAAAATCTGCACCCTATCAAACAAGTATACATGGTTATACATTGTGAAAATACTGTCCCGATTTGTCCCCCGAATGTTATATTATCGAGGTATTAAACTGTTAAACAGTAATATGGATACTACTCGAATTTGCTAAAGATTACCACCATAAACATAGGGTAATACGTCAAATTGTGTGCATCTGTTGAAATAGCCAAAGACAAATTGCGTGAAGACATGTTTAATGAGAAAAAGCCCGTTGTCATGCGCCACACAATGGCAAGAAGCAACATGTGACCAATAATCAGTCGATCACCCGTCAAAATGAGAGCATCTGACCAAAACTGAAAAGTCAAAGTATCACAAAAACAAATACATTGTCAGAAAACAACAACTCAGTAGTGCGTTTGTGATCCAAGTGATGCGATCACAGTATGGCACCATCGTCTCCTCCTCACAATAAGTCTCTGGGTGGTTGCTAAGAGAAGATTGCTCCACTCGTGCCAGGAAGGACAGGGGCGTCGTGAGAGGGCGATCTGCAATTCGTTCCACATGTGTTCGATAGTCTACTGCTCTAAGTAGGCATCAGCGACCCTGGTACGATGAGGTCGTGCGTTATTGTCCATAAAGATGAAGTTCGGTCCGATTGCACCAACATACGGTCTCACGTACACATCCAGAATGTCATCAATGTAACGCACACCTGTCATCGTGCCCCGCTGTAGGACATGGGGATCGGTTCTTCCATCATAATGGATCCCCCCTCCATAGCTGTCGTGTTCGGTTCTGAAATCTTTCTCCTTGTCTTCGCTATACTCGGGCACAACGATCTGTGTAGTCTCGACAGTATGTAGATTCATCAGTGAAAAGTACTGGAACCCAGTCCTTGTCTGTCCAATGGACGTTAACCCCAATCCAAATGCGCCTGCCTGGGATGTCGGGACAGTGGGATGCGAAAGCATGCCCTCCGTGACCGGAGACCAGCCTCACGGAGACAATTACGTGCTGTCTGAGTAGAAACGTCAGGTCATTTCTGAGTGTGGTGGCAATCATGAAGTGATGACGTCTTGCTGCAATCAGAAGAAGCTAGGCTTTCTTCTCTGTGGTGGACAATCTGCATGTCGCTGGGCAGCTGATCCAAACGTCTGGTACCGATTCCATGCCCTGTTGATAACCCTGCTGATCACCGTACTGATGACACCAAAAACGTTTGCAACGTGACGCTGTGTTGACCTAGTTTCAAGCATGCCTATGCATCTGCCCAAATCTTCGGTCGTCAAAGGACGTCTTTGACGCTGCGGTGGCATTAGTGCATCCAGTTGTTAAAATCCCCAGTAGCAAATAACTCTCTGATAATGTTGTGCAGTGATGCCGTCATGATACACCCAAACACAGGTTTTCAAGCACTATACTAAGGTACATACGTCTGTTGTTGCAAGGTTGTCTGATGTGTTAACACAATCACGATTACAACTGATGATGAACTTATGAGTTGACACGAAGACTGTGGCTTCTTCCCATTTTCTGACACAGTCCTTCTTCCCTGTACCGAAAATCTATAATACGCGGAACATGTTTTGGGGCAATGCCAATACACACATTTCAGAATGCAGAAGGCGTTAGGATTTCTATACAAAAAGTTCGCGAGTTAATGAATTCATCTTCGTAAACAAACAGACCAAAAGACCGATATTTGTTGAAATGCTCCTATAGTTTGACTGAAACGTTACAATTTTAGTATATGTACTGCGTTACCTTAACTGAGGAAACAAATCTGATTCAAAGTCTTAAGAAATGACCCAGCACAGTGTGAATGTCTGCTAAAACATGGAGAGGAACATGTAGACAAGCCACAACATTTGGGTTTAACGCCACTTTTAACAATATTACAGTTATATCGCGGCCTTGTCAGCTTAATGTGGGAGGAAAGCACGAAGTGATGCAGGTCTCAGACGTTTACCACTTCGTGAAACCCACGAGCACGGGCATGGTGCTGACAAACCTAGAAACCTAATCGGGGCGAACCGGGATTCGAACCCACAATCATAGGGTTTCCGGCTTACCCAAGATGCTCAATTGTGCACAGAGAATGGCGGCTCCGACCCCAGACTTTAAAATATATGTACTGACATCATCCATAAAATTGCTCCCCGTCCAATTTTGGAAAAAATACAGTCAAACACCGTTTTGTCGAAGGGATCGACGTAAGTCTTTCGAGTTATCCGAGGTTCGACACAACAAAACATGATATACAAAGAAGGATTGCGCCGGGACCAAGCTTTTACTTCGAGACAAGTGTAAGTTCGAAACATCAAAGTTCGACACAACGGTGTTTAAATGTAATTACCACACTATATGTCGGACTACTATAAGAGAAGGCTTATCTTTTGAATGTAAATTTACGAAAGTTCAGAATAACTCTTTATCGATTGCTTGTAGCTCACCTGGTTGTCTGGTTTGTTTACATGGCAGGAGTACTGTTTTGGGGCGCAGGCAACAAAACTAAAACCTTTAGAAGCAAATTGTGTGAGTATTGGGTGCTCTTGATGGGGAAAGACACGCCAACCCTTACACCTGATGTCATCACTGAGTGACTGAAACATATCCCCGCAAAGAAATTGTAAAATTATAAACACAAGTCTGTATATATAATGGTCAAGCTATAACAGCAGGCTCAGTTAAACCAATCTTAGGTTGACATTTGGAACACCATCCTGGAACAGGTTGTTTTCAATCATCTGGTGTCTTGAGTGCGCCACCGCTGCCTCGCCTGTAACAACGCAAATGGTGGTCACACCCGATATTGACATTGTAAATTGAGTTGTTACACCATCCCACTTTCTAGGGCGTGTCGCTTTGTGTCTTGTTACCAGGTTTTGTCAATAAATGCTTTAATAACATTAACATAACATTTACACACAACTTTATGTGCAGTTTTGATTTCTGGTGTTGATATTTTGTTCTTCTAAAAGTAATTTATCAAACATCCATAATATGTGCATACCTGATTATCTCCAACGTGCAAACCTGAATAGATTACATGGCCTATTCTTTAGGGTCCATGGTTGGCGCTTTCATATTTGATTTCCTGCCTGTTTGCGCCAACTCTGCGTTTTTTGTCTTCCTCATATTAAAGCTATAACCACCAAATTTGAGGTTGACTTGGAGATGCATTTTTACCTTATAACAGTATAGGTAAGTTTAAGGTTTATAAAGAAAGAGTGAGTGAGTATGGTTTTACGCCGCAAATTAGCAATATTCCAACAACATATTCCCTCACGGCGGGGGACACCAGAAATGGGCTTCACATATTGTACCCAGTTTATAAAGAAAAAGACCTATTGTATTTAGTGAATCAATATAGATAATACTAATAATCAAAATCGTAAGGGTATATAGATACAGTTTAAGTTAGGAATCAAGTAGAAACACTTATGCTATCAGACTTTCTCGACGTTGTCTGTTACGATATAAACGAACCTATACTGAAACCGTCCCTCACGATCATATACAGCTATGTTTTCAGAGATACACATTTCTTTTCGTCTGTTGAAAGTTTTGCGAGAATACATACTTTAAGAGGCAGTCAAAATTTTATGCACAATTTTAAATTTTAAAACCGGATAAAGGTCAGAGATGAAATATTTACGGAAGCGTAGTAGGGCCACGGTGAATCTTTTTTTGTCTAAGTATCTCCTACGTAGGACTTTTTATCCCCTACGTAGGACTTATTATCTCCTACATTTCCAATCTCCTTCTTTTCCAATCTGGGCATATCGCTGTTCTGTCTCCTACGTAGGACTTACTATGTCATATGTAGGACTTCCTATCTCCTACGTAGGACTTATTATCTCCTACATAGGACTTATTATCTCCAACATAGGACTTATTATCTCCTACGTAGGACTTCCTATCTCCTACGTAGGACTTCCTATCTCCTACGTAAGAGATAGTAATTCTAGGCCATACTAAGTCCTACGTAGGAGATAGTAAGTCCTACATATGACATAGTAAGTCCTACGTAGGAGACAGAACAGCGATATGCCCAGATTGGAAAAGAAGCATTGGCCATAACCTGGGCGACAGAACGCTTCAATGACTTCGTTCTCGGCAAACACTTTCAAGTGGAAACGGATCACAAGCCATTAGTGGCAATCCTGGGATCCAACGACCTATCTCCTAGACTACAGCGGTTTAGGATGCGACTGATGAGATACAGCTACATAGTTTTTCACACCCCTGGGAAGAACTTGACTGTAGCTGACACCCTCTCCAGAGCTCCAGTGGAGGAAATACCACTAAGAACAGAAAATAAACTGGAAGAGGAAACTGAAATGTATGTGGAAATGGTTATCAGTCACTTACCAGCTTCAGATGCAAAACTGCATTAAATCGCAACAGAGCAGCATTCTGAATATTCTAGGATCTTCAGTTTCGTCCAAAATGGATGGCTTGCATATCACTCTCTACAGGGGGAGGAAAAGAGGTTATACAGGTTTCAGAACAACCTGACAGTAGTGAACGGCTTACTTCTCAAGGACAACTGATTGGTCATCCCCAAAACTCTTCGCCCAGAAATGATGGAAAAAATCCACGCAGCTCATCAAGGGATACGAAAGTGCAGGGAACGAGCACAGACATCGTTGTGGTGGCCAGGACTGAGCACTGAGTTAAAGTCGGTCGTTGAGAATTGCAAGGTATGTTCGAAATACAGACCAAACCGGAAAGAGCCTCTGATGCCCACACCCTTACCTGAAAGGCCTTGGCAGAAAGTAGGGACCGATTTGTTCGAACTGAACAAAACCATGTATCTGATTGTGGTCGATTACTTCTCCAGATATGCTGAAATAGCTAAGCTGTCCTCGACAACCTCAACTAGCATCATCAACAATCTGAAGTCGATATTCTCAAGACATGGAATACCGGAAACAGTTATTTCTGACAACGGGCCTCAGTATGCATCAGCAGAATTTCGAGAGTTCGCCAGCAAGTACAACTTCAGTCACGTGACCAGCAGTCCGTTGTACGCAAGAAGCAACGGCGAAGCAGAGCGTGCGGTGCAATCATGTAAAAACATTTTGCGGAAAGCTGAAGACCCTCATCTTGCTATGTTGGTATATAGAACAACCCCTCTCACAGGCAGATTATCTCCAAGTGAACTGTTGATGGGCAGAAAACTGCGAACATGTTTGCCGAAACATCCGATTCAGTTACAGCCGACAAGTGTTAACCACGAGCACTTTCAAGACCTCGACTCAAAACAGAAGTTGGCGACAAAACACAACCATGATCTACGACACAGAGTGAAAACACTCCAACAGTTGAATCCAGGAGACTCTGTCTGGTTGAACAAATCAGAGAGCAAAGTTGTTCGGAAAGCAGATGCCCCCAGATGCTACATCGTGAACACACCAAATGGGGAAGTACGGAGAAACCGATCAGATCTACGCAAGATTCCAACACCGGAAACCTCAAGAGACAAAGTTTGTGACTCTGAGTTCAACCAAAATACGGACTGCAACATCACACCCCAGTGTCTACCAGGAACACCAAACAGACAAACAGACACTAAAACCAGAGTTGGAAGAATTTCCAGACCTCCCCAGAGACTTGATCTCTGATGAGACTTTGTAGTGAAATGTTGAGGTGTTGATCAATCCAGTTTTATTGTTTTAGTTTAGTGTTCAACAATGTGAACGTAACAAGGTTATGTTGAATCATTGACCTTTATTCATTTGCTCTTTAGAAAAGACTCTTTTGTCAAAAGTATTGTATGTGAGAATGAATATTTGACAGATGAAATTGTTAACTTACTAGTTTAGCAATACTCTAATATGTCATTCAGATTCACAAGTTATTTTCTAGTTTGTAACAATAGGCTTACCAAGGACTTTAATAGCTCAGAAAGGAGAACCCGACACAGTAGAACAGGAAGTAAGATAGCAGCGTTGTGTTGTGTGCGCCACTATCAAACTGGGACATCACCTTGTGAGGACGTGCTTCTTGTCCTGATCCACAAACAGACCGTAAAGGTATTTCTCAAATACTTTAACTCACCCAGAGTTGTTCATGATCTATTAGTGTAAATGATTTCATCGTTGAAAGCCATAGAACAGACTTTAAGTGTGTAGTCTGTAGTCAGTATGCTTTACGTAGCTGCTTAACTGCGTTTTCGGAGAGCAACATGGTGCATATATTTATATATCGGTTCCTGGCACACATGAAAGATTAACGTGAGTGTGTTAGTTTGATTTTACGCCGTTTTTAGCAATAGTTCCAGTAATATCACGGTAGGGGACACCAGGAATGGGCTTCACGCATTGTACCCATGTGACGTGACGCGTGACGCTTTAACCACTAAGCTGCCCCACCGCCCTGAACGATGTTACTATCACCGTAGTCTGTATTGCTATATTGTAAATTCACAGCTAGACTTATCGTTTAGTATCTGAAATTATATAATTTTGATAAAACAAACAACTCCATTTCAATTGAAAAGGATGGGAGATGGAGATGGGAGATGACATGAACCCGAGAAAAATCTAGACCAGACATTCCATTGTTTGACATCATGAACATCGATACACGCAATTTCGATACGATGTCATGCATCAACCATGTCAGCGAGCCTGACCACCTGATCCCGTTAGTCACCTCGTACGACAAGCATGGTCTTCTTTTACAAGATGGGTTTCTGAAGACATATTCTACCCCGGATCTTCACGGGTTGATTTTTACATGTGATTGAGATAATATATGATGTGTACACACGCAATGTACAAGACCGATAGCAGGGCGCTTGCTAAACCAGGATTTACATTGTAGAAGGTAACCGCTGCAAAAGCTTTTAACTGGGTCACTGGATTAAAGTTATTCATTGACCGCCCAGTTTATGTTTTGTGTATGACCGTGTGGCTAAGTATTATTCACCTTCCTAATGTAAAGCGTTGTTGCCTCATGTCTTCTTGGTGTTTATTTTTGTGTGCTATGTCTAGGATGTGCTTGCATTTGTTCTCGGTGCATAAAAGTTTCTTGTGTGAGGTGAAAGAACATTCAACTTATATTTTCACCGTATATCAATCAAATTAAGCACCTCTTACCAAATATCTTTTTCATGGAATCCGTTCTGCGCTCTATATTCAGTCATCTCCCCGAGGCAAGGGCGTTAACTGACTGTAAAAATCCAATGGATGTCGATTTCGTTACGCGATTTTGATTAGAATATGCATAGACTCGTTAGTCCAGCCTAAATGTGACTGCATAATTCCAGCCTAGTTCGGCAAGGGTGGAAACTGGACTTTAATAGTCAGTTAACTCCCTTGCCTCGAGAAGATGTATTCAGTATGTTACTTGTGAGTGTTGTGTTTCTATGAAATATAGCAGGGTGGAAGAACTTGACCATAGAGAAGGCACCGAACTGCTGGAACATACTTCATGTTAAAGGAAATCCCCGGATGCGATCATGTGATCTGATTTATAGAAACATCTGTTCAAAATATATGTGATAACCGACTGCACGATACGTACAACATACAATGTGACTCTCAATTCATGTAAAGTTGCACCTCATTGTAACTTATACTTCTTCTTCTTTTGTGGAGGAATAAAAGCTGATTATTATTCCATTTTAAAAGTTAAAGAGAAGTGATTTGATGCAGAATTTCTAAGTTACCCAACGGAATTGCCAACGCTTTCTGATATAAACAACTGACGAACACCCACCCTGCCATTTCCCATATATTGCTTATTAATGAGAATAAATTATATTTTCTTCATGACAGAAACATTCTGGACATGTACATGGTATCTGTGAAATTATTTATAATGGACAAAAAAATCCCAGCATGTGTATTTTAGTCTCATAACAAAATCGAAATATATAGAATAACTTAACCTATATTTCCCAAATCCGCACATGTAAAAAGCTACACATGCTTCAATTGCTTTCTTGTTAAGTCGAATCTTACAACATGAATAGTTTGTCGGGGACCTGTTCTCACCCATCTTCCCTAGGCAAGAGAGTTAACTGACTTTAAAAATCCAGTTTCCATCCTTGCTATTACGAGTTATGTCCCCTCTAAGCCTCTCCTATGGACCAATCAGATTCCACCTCTCGTATCACTTGCATTTGCTTCAAACAAAATGGCGCTTCCCAGTCAAGACGATCTGATCGATAATCAAGATCTATATTGTGATAAAAAGGGTCTTACATCGCGAATTGCATCAAATCACATGAGCACCTTGACTTAAAACATGAACAGATTTGATAAATATCTTTTGACAACGCGTTGGCGGTGCAAATGTTTTGCAAATCCTGCAATCGACCAAAATCGGCATGGCAGTTTACGAACCGGATTTCGATTTCGTTGTGCGATTTTGATTGGACTATGCATAGACTCGTCAGTCCAGCCAAAATGTAACTTCATTATACCAGCCTAGTTCGGCAAGGGTGGTAACTGGACTTTAATAGTCAGTTAACTCTCTTGCCTCGGGAAGATGATTCTCACCAGGAATTCCGGGGCTGTGAACAACGAATCTCTCTGAGGCACCTGATAGTTTCCTTTGCTTCAAAACTAGATGCTACTCATAACAGCGTGGACAATGGTGGTGGCAGTGATGTGGTCCACTGTCTGTGGTACTGACGTGACTCTGGATGAACGCTGGATGGAGTTTAAGGAAGAGTACAATCGGATGTACACGAGAGAAGCCGACGCAGCCAGGTAGGTTTGTTTGTTTGTTGTCTACCGCCACACTCAGCAATATCCCAGGCATATAACAATAGGTCTTGAGGGACTGTTTACATCATCATTCCGTAATGACGAGTCCCCTCTTCTAGGGCGATATGGACGTCCCTTGGGCACGCCAAAAACCTGTGATTGTTAACAAGAAGCACTCTGTTTTAGCCCGTTGTTCGAATCCTGGTTTACACCGATTATGTGTCTAGGGTTGTCAGCACCATACCCGTGCTCGTGGGTTTCACCGACGTGATAAACGTCTGAGACCTGCATCACTTCGGACTTTCCTCCCACATTAAGCTGGCAAGCCGTGATGTAACTGGAACACCCGAAGCCGCGTAAAACCAAACTCACTCACTCACGCATATCGCTGGCAAAGGTGTTGGTCGCTAACTGACCTATACCAGGTGGGCCATGGAAGCGATGTGCTTTTCGCGACAAATAACCGTTGAACCGAGGTTCGCTCCCCTCTCGTCCGACCTTGGTGCGTTGCGTGTGCTGGGGTCGTTAAGAAGAGAGAGTGAGTGAGTGAGTTTGGTTTTACGCCGCTTTTAGCAATATTCCAGCAATATCACGGTGGGGGACACCAGAAATGGGCTTCATGCATTGTACCCATGTCGGGATTCGAACCCGGGTCTTCGGCGTGACGAGCGAACGCTTCAACCGCTAGGCCCCCGTTAAGAACAATGACCCACAGAAACAATATAATGAACATAACGCACCCTTGTGGTGCCCTGAACAAATATATATATCTATATTTGATTTATTGTTTTTATCAAAATTCATGTAATTTCTTTAACATGAGGACCGTTAACACGATCTAACTCAAGGTTGTTCATGCTATTTTAAGGTCAATATAAATTTCACGCCGTTCTGTCATGTCAAGGCCGACTGTCACATGTCCGCAGATAATAAGACGCTGGTTCGGAATAACATGTTTTCCGACAAAATATGAAATCATTCATTCAGTGTCAACTTAAAAGTTGTCAACTTGAAAATCTACATATATCCTCATATATTTCATTTATATAGAGATATATACTTGATTCTAATGATGGCGTACAAACTAGATCTACTGCTGGAGGTAAAGGTGGAGAGAAGCAACTTACATTATCCTCAAAGGCAAGTGAAAAAACTTTACAAACTGTGTTGGATGAACTGAGAGAAGTGTCATGTAAAATAGACAAAATTCAGCGTTCTAATGATAATATGAATCTGAAACTTCAGACTGTTGAGAGTACACTGAAGGTGGTTTTAGAGCAGATTTCTGAGACTAATAACCGATGTCAAGCCCTAGAAGAGGAAAATTTTCGTTTGAAAGATCAGATGAAAGCAATGGATGACAAACTTGATTACCTTGAGAATATGAGCAGGCGTAACAATCTGATATTTCACGGTGTACCGAGAGGTAATGAAACAGAGTCATGGACTGATTGTGAACTGATTGTAAAAGATGTCCTCAGGAACGACCTGCAGTTATTAGATGATGTGAACATTCAAAGGACACATCGCATTATGAAGGGGAAGGCTATTATTGTTAAGCTAGCAGACGACAAGGACAAACACGCTATTCTGAGGGCATCTAAAGCTTTGAAGGACACTGGTATGTTTATTACTGAGGACTTCTCCCCATTGGTGCGACAGAAGAGAAAGAAACTTCTCCCGAAGATGTTTCAGGCGCGTGAATCAGATTTGAAGGCATTTTTGCGGTATGATAAGCTGTATACTGAGGATAATATTTATTCCTATGACCTGGGTTTAGACTGTGTCACAACTGTCAAATCAGGTCACAAGCCAGGACTTTCACGTGCAGTGAGTGCGTCTGATGATGTCATCAGCTCGCCCGGCCTAAGCTAGGAAGATGGCCCGGTCAACCAGTTGCCGCCAGAGATTGATGCGCGTACTTGGTTTGAAATAGTAACATGGAATATTCATGGTTTGAAACAGAAACTAGCTTACTCTGACTTTATAATGTATTGTCTGAAGTTTGATGTCATTGGATTTGTTGAAATATGGAACAATGTAAATAAAGATGACATTTCTTCTATATTTACAAACCATACTGTTTATATTAACCAACGGGACTTTAATAACAGAGGCGGTGTTGCCGTTTGCGTTAGCCATTTTGCAAGTCAATACATCAAGAAGATCTGGTCTGACTTTACTGATTGTATTTTCGTGCTTTTGGATAAGAAACTTTTTGGTTACACATACGATATTTTATATGGGTGTGTGTATATTCACCCTGTATATTCATCCGTCCGGAGCGATCCAAGACTGCAGAAAGGGATTGATTACTTAGAAAACTGTTTGCTCTCGTGCATCAATGATGCTGATATTGAAGACTTTGTTTTTGTGATTATGGGTGATATGAATGCTAGAACAGACAACTTAAAGGATTATATTTTACAGGATGGCAACAAATACATTCCTTCACTGGAAGATTTGAATTATAAAACTGACAGTTTTAGCATATCTAGAAAGTGGACAGATGATCGTGTAAACTCCCATGGTTGTGATTTAATAGATTTATGCTGTTCTCTTGATATACATATGATGAATGGGAGAACAAAATCAGATCCCCGCGGGGATTTTACATGCTTTGCTGGTGGGGGTGCCAGCATGGTTGATTATTGCTTATGTTCATCTGAATTATTTAGTACTAATTATGATTTCAGTGTAGCCACAAGATGTGAGTCAGATCATTTTCCCATTGTATTTAAGTTTGCTGTTACAGATACAGAGAATGTTATCAGTAACATGAATGCTGATAATGCAGAATCTATTTGTAGATACCGATGGTGTGCTGGTAAGGCTGAAGCGTTTTCTGAGTTACTTCGGGACTCGCTATCATCATATCCCTTTGATGATTTCATGGGTGAAATGTCTAGCGGTGTTAATTGTGCAGTTACAAAATTGACATCATTGATCATTACTTGTGCTTCTGTCAGTGATATGAAGGTAATTACAAGCTCAAACATATGTACATTTTCAGGAGCAAGATGGCATGATAGCGAATGTAAAGAGTTGAAACATGAGAAATATCGTATTCTTAATATGTTTAGAATAACTGGTGATCTGAACTATTTACAACAGTTTAGACAGTTAAGAAATGCGTATCGAAATATGTGTAGACAAAAGAAATTGATTTTTGAAGAGCGATTACTTGAGGATTTAATGGCTCATACTTGTAGTCCTAAGATTTTCTGGAACCAAGTGAAGGGACTTGTATCAAAAAACAGTAATGCAACTCAGTTTATAGCTCCATCAGAATGGGTCTCCTACTTTAAAAATATTTTGAATATAACTGATTATGATGTTGATCATGATAATCTTGCTTCCGCTGAGAGTTTTGTTTATGAACACGAGGAATCTAACTGTTTTGTCTGCAATGATGAAGAATTAAATGATATTTTGAATTGTGAAATCACTGAACCAGAAATTTTACATGCTATTAATCATTTGAAAGATGGGAAGGCGGCTGGTCCCGATGGAGTTCTACCAGAAATGATAAAGTGTTGCAAGGGTAATCTTCTTCCTTATCTAGTTATATTATATAACGCTATTTTGCATAGTGGTAATTTTCCTGAGGATTGGGCTCGAGGTTTACTTACTCCCCTTCATAAGAAAGGCAGCAAATTTGATGTTAACAGTTATAGGGGTATTACACTTAGTGATGTATTGGGTAAAATATTTACTTTTATTCTTAATAAACGGCTTACTATGTTTTGTGACATTTACGATAAGATACCAGAGTCTCAGGCAGGTTTTAGGGCTGGATACAGCACCATTGATAATATATTTGTGTTGCAAAGTCTAATACAGAAATACTTATCTAAAGCTAATGGCAGATTTTACTGTTTATTTGTTGATTTTAGAAAAGCCTTTGATTGTGTAAATAGAAAATTGTTGTGGTATGTCATGTTAAATAAGGGTATACATGGAAAGTTATTTTATGTCATTAAAGGTATGTATTTAAAAGTGAAATCGGCTGTAAAGTTATCAAATAGCACAGCAACTTGCTACTTTGAAACGCTAAGTGGTGTACGCCAAGGCTGCAGCCTTAGCCCTATATTGTTCTCTTTGCTTATTGTTGAATTAGAATCAATGTTGCACTCCTCCGGCGAGAGGGGAATATTTGTGAGTCAAGAATCTCTAGACATTTTGTTGTTATTATATGCCGATGATTTGTGCATAATTGATGATACTGTAGTTGGTCTCCAACGAAAACTTAATATCCTTAAATCTTTCTGTACTAAATGGGGTTTAGAAGTTAACCATAGTAAGACTGAAATTTTAGTTTTCAGAAATGGTGGAAAACTTAGGAGTACTGAGAAATGGAGGTTTGGAGATGTTAATGTTAATGTATCTACCTATTATAATTATCTAGGTTTGTTATTTTCAAATCGGCTGTGTTGGACGACTGGTATCGACTCTCTTGTTCAGAAGGCAAATAAGGCTCTGTTCGTCGTTAAGAAATTACAGCATTGTTTGAAGAACATACCCGTACATATACTTTTTAAAATATTTGACATTCAAATTAAGCCGGTATTATTATACACTTCAGAAATATGGGGCTATTCAAAAATTGCAGCAATTGAAAAATTTCAGATTAAATTCTGCAAATTTACTGTTGGAATTGGTAGTCATGTTACAAATGTTGCTGCCCTTGGCGAATGTGGTAGATATGGCTTATTTATTGATTATCACAAGAGATGTATTAAATATTGGTTGAAATTGTTATCTTTACCCAGTTATAGATACCCTAAGCAATGTTATTTAATGCTGAAATCTTTAGATGAAGTTAATCGCACTACATGGGTAACTTGTGTCAAAAGACTATTATTCAGTTATGGATTTGGCCACGTGTGGATTTCGCAGGAAGTTGGTAATGAGACCCTCTTTATTAATGCATTTATTCAAAGGTTAAAAGACTGTAACCAACAGGACTGGTATTGTAAAGTTTGTGAAATACGTAAATTATCAATGTATAAGGAATATAAGTCATTGCTAACAGTTGAAAAGTATCTCTGTGAAATCACAAGCCGTCATTATAGACGTATGTTCTGTTTGTTAAGAATTGGCGAGTTGCCATTGATGGTAAATTTAGGTAGAAGATGCGGTATAGAGTACTGTAATAGGCAGTGCAGATATTGTAATTTACAGGAAATTGAAGATGAGTTTCATTTTATGCTTGTCTGCCCATGTTACAGATATTTAAGAAATAAGTATTTACCTATTTATTACTCTTCCAGTCCTACCTTATTTAAATATAATACTCTATTGTCTTGTAACCGCACTAGTATTGTAACTAATTGTGTTAAGTATATACTGGAAGCACTTGCAATCCGAAATACTGTCACTTAGTACCCTCTGTCATCTGCCTCATACTGTATTTTTCAATGAGTATTTGTACGTGGGCCTATGGCCTTTATACTGAAATAAAGAATTGTTATACTTGAAGAAGGCGAATGGTTCTTGATAATAATATTTTATTTTGGAAAGACAAGTGGGTGGCTTTGGGATGGCTTCAACTTTCCCGGGGTCTGCGCACTGGGCCGGCACCCTTTGGTGCCTACATTTCACAATGGGGTAAAGTTTAAGTTTGGGTACACTTTAATTTATGAGGGGAATTCAAACAGCGTCACACGTTACAGAGTTACAGTATTCAAGGCCTCAGAGATGTTTATTAAAATGTTTTATGCCAGACATATCCAAATTTGACGCATCAATACGATGTCTGATGCAATTCCCCATTTTCATTGTATGTTCCCGTGTTTGTTAAGATTAATAATTGACTTGCCTTTGCATGTGACGGGTGCCACCGGTGGGCCAGGATACGCTAACCTTTTCGCGAATACCTGGTATCATCACTAACTGATAGTGATTTATAAACACATGCTCATTATGCAGTCAGAACTGTACAACTCACTCTGCTTAAAGCAGCGATTCTAATACCCCCATTCTACTAGGCGGCGATCCACGGTGATCTACGCGATCTGAAGGAGCGCCATAGATCGCCATATAATGAGGCGATATAGGGGTACTATCCGATTGCGATCAGATAGAGATCCAATAGCGATCTATGTGATCCGATAGCGACTTGATGGCGCTTGATCGCCACCCAACCACCCAAAAATGTGGCGATCTTGCACGATCAGTTCCCGCTCCATTCGCGATCCGATGTGATCAGGATGCGTTCCAATGGCGCTCTATTGGCGATCCGATGGCGATCATTGTGATCTATGGCGCTCTTCTCTGATCCGATAGCGATCGAGTGCAATCTATGAAGATCCGTTAGAGCTCAAGTAGCGCTCTAGGCGATCCGATTGCGACCTGATCGCCGCAAAGGGGCCCGATCCTATAAAAACCTGTGGCGTTCAGCCGCGCTCTTCAGTTCTGTGCTTGGCAGCAGACGGGTATCACCATGAACCATAGCGAAGCTGCCATAATACAAGTGATTTACAATCTCGTGAACCATGCCATCGTGAACCAGCAGATTGCTATTCTGGCCCAGCAGCCTCGAAGAAGAAGGAGAAGGAAGGCTTTTTGGGTGAGACCCTGGAGCGCCATTGGAGTTCCAAATCGTGAACTAAACAGTGAAGCACAATCAGAGCGCCATCGGAGCGCAATCGGAGCGCAATCGGAGCGCCAATGCATCTGCGAGGAGCGCCATCAGATCGCCATGGAGCGCCGAAGATCGGTAGGCCAGCTTTTGTGGCGATCGGCGGCGCTCTATGGTGATCCGATAGCGCTCCGATTGCGACCTTGGCGGTCAAGAAGCGCTCCGATGGCGATCTAGGCGATCAATTAGCGCTCCGATGGAGATCAAGGCGATCAATTAGCGATCTGATGGCGCTCTTGGCGGAGCGCCACGGATCTTTGTGCAGGGGAGTCAACCGGCGGCGACCTTGGCGATCATGGAGATCAGTTAGCGATCTGTTAGCGATCCGTTAGCGCTTTTGGCGATCTTGGCGCTCTATATGGCGCTCTATGGCGCTCTCACGGAGCTCCGTTGATCGCCGCCTAGTGGAATGGGGGTATTACTTGCATTAACATGTGTCTGTGACTGATGCCACGGATTGGGCAAGGTGCGTTATCGTTTTCGCGAACACCTGGTATCATCACTATTTGATGGTGATTCATAAACACGTACTCATGATAAAGTCGGAATCAAAGACTTCTCGTGAATATGGAAAGGGTTTTGTCGCTTTTATGTACGTCTATGGGAAAGGTTTTGTCGCTTTTATTTACGTCTATGGGAAAGGTTTTGTCGCTTTTAATTACGTCTATGAGAAAGGTTTTGTCGCTTTTCTTTACGTCTATGGGAAAGGTTTTGTCGCTATAGTCGCATAGATTGCGAGCTGAATTAATCAGAATTATTTGAACCGTTCTCTTACAGGCGTGCTATATGGGAGAGAAAGGTGAAGGACATTGAGAGGCACAACAAGGAGGCGGACCAAGGACTACAGACCTACTGGATGCAGGAGACACAGTGGGATGACATGGTATATTCCGAGAGAGAGAGAGAGAGAGAGAGAGAGAGAGAGAGAGAGAGAGAGAGAGAGAGAGAGAGAGAGAGAGAGAGACCGACCGACCGACCGACCGATCAACTACCAACCCATGGCCACTACCCACCCCAGTGGATTTTGAACACAAATGTTCTACTTGGAAAGATTGCACTTAGTGACTATATTCATTTGAATGTGTTACTTGACAATCATGTCATCCTTCCATAGATATGGAGGATTAGATTGCCTGGTCCGGACGGTGGTTTTAAGGACCGTCTTCGCATGGCAGGTGCAATGCTGGCAACAAATCATACTAAGTCTTACTTTGTATTGTAAATTGTGTGAGCGGCGAGTGCTACCGGTAGAGCAGGTCATGCTAACCCTTTCTAATGTGGAATCCAATGGTGGAGTGGGAGGGAGGGAGGGAGAGATGGAGATATTATATCTTCCCTCAACCCTACCTGTCCCCTACCTACATATTTGAATAGGGTAGAAGTACCTTTTTATATTTACATAGACGTACGAGGAGTATGTTGCCTACCACCACGGCGAAGACATCGACCTCAACACCATGCACAGAGCCAAGAGAGCGGTATGTATTACTTATCGACCTTCTACTATTCCAATAAAAGAAGTTTGAAAGGGTGAAAGTTTATAACAAAGAAAAACCCATCACTGTACATTGCTTTACACGTACTCATTAATCGGTCAACCAATTTATGCACAAGGACAATGTTTGTTTTATTCATATATCCATAAATATCACATTTTCTTATTCCTTCATTTTGTGTGGACCAACAGAACAGAAACGGCACAGGGGATTGCTTCAAAGAGGAAGTATGGACAGCCTCGTCAAACCCGTACACCTTCAATACCTCGGACGGTTTACCAGAGAATGTCGACTGGTCCAAGAAAGGCTATGTGACGAGTGTTAAGAATCAGGTAATATTACACATACATACAGAGAATCGAGTGTTATAACGTCCTGATATTTGCAGTTGTGTATTATACAGATTCGTAATGATGATTAGTCAGTTGAAGCAAGATGAAGTCCACACTCGAAGTATACATGTCATAACCTATCAAATGTTATATTCTAAATGGCATTGTGTGTTCATGTCATAACCTGTTCACCCCGACCTTTGCATAATGTACACTTTTATGAAACGATTTATATAAACTTAATTTCGCTTCTTGCCAAACAATGCCCCTATACCGTCAGTTGGTGTTCACATCTCGAACTTATTAAGCAGCTTGAGAGCTGGTTTCGTTTATGCTTGTGCTTGTTAGTAATAAGACGAAGAGCTCATATGAAACCAATGACGGTTTAAAACATGTTATGGTAAACTATCACACTGCAGATATAACCGGTTGGAAGGATGTACCATACATCGACCTCAGTTTAACCCAACTCATTCCCTCACCCTTGTTTTCTATGCATTCGTAGATAAGCAGTGCATACAAGTATGGTCCTTCAAACATGAACATGAAACCTTCGCTGTATCAGATGGGATGATAGATTGATTACAAATTTTTTTAAACCCAAATAAAACAAGATACCATGCTGCACTAGTATTTTGTCCACTGACAAGGGAAGATGTGGATCGTGTTGGGCATTTAGCGCAGTTGGGGCGCTGGAAGGCCAGCAGTACAAGAAGAACAAGAAGTCTGTTGATCTATCCCCCCAGGATCTTGTTGACTGCTCTTCAGCTCAAGGTCAGTTCAGACTGGTCATTTAGGATGGCCAGGATAATATATTTCATTCATTCAGTCATTCATCCTTATCCAAATGAAATGAATCTTTGGCTTGACCACTACCAGTAAGTCGAAAACGTCTTTTAATATGTATTAATTTTGCATTGAATTGAAATGACCACTGAACATCACCAACTGGTCCCTCTGTAAGTATTCATAGTCAGAACAGGTCCCCAAGATCCCTTGCTTGTCGAACTGAAATGGCGAACGGGTGGTAAGAATGTGACTAGGCTGATCGTGACCCGACTGCAGGGGGTTCTCAATCTATAGTTAACAAAACCCAACGGTTTGACTGGGCCAAGCTCGATAATCTACATGCTGCAGTGGTGAAGCACTTGCACTTGATCACCGAGTCATTAACAATAACAATAATTATTCACATAGTACTCTCGACTGAAAATGTATATAAATATTGCAGGAAACAATGGATGCACTAAGGGACTTCCCACCAAGGCATTTGCTTATGTCATTCTGGAAGGTATCGCAACAGATAAATCCTACCCCTACAGAGGAGTTGTAAGTTTAAGGTTGTATAATCTCTCAATTCACGTCTACAATAACATTCCAAAGTGACAATGAATTCGTTGTCATGTCTCCTTCACTGTGGGGGCGGTCGGGTAGCCTTGTGGTTAAAGCGTTCGCTCGTCACGCCGAAGACCCGGGTTCGATTCCCGACATTGGTATAATGTGTGACGCCTATTTCTGGTGTCCGCCGCCGTGATATTGTTGGAATATTGCTAAAAGCGGCGTAAAACCATACTCAACCACTGACTGCATAATGAGCATGTGTTTATAAATCACTATCAGTTAGTGATGATACCAGGTATTCGCGAAAAGGTTAGCGTATCCTGGCCCACCGGTGGCACCCGATGACTGTTAGTTTCTCTCACAGCAATAGCACTTTATGACTTAAAGGATGCCACTGAGAGATACCCAAATGATGACCTGAAGTAACACGTGAGCTAAATACGTAACATCAGAATCCTCTTTTTACACAAGACACGGCTGTTATAACTATCAGTGTAGGACCCATGTGTAGAAATAACCCGCTACAAAATAGCACGATAATGTAGGCCTCACTCGCTTTCGAGAGCAGCCTTTGAAATATGCACTCAATGGTAACCTTTGATACCGGAAGGCCATATAGATTAACCATTAAGTATATATATTTGTTGCGATTTTACTTTGAGGTCGAGGCATGCAAGTCTAAAGCTTCGGTTAAGATTGGGCTCAATATCAAAGGCTACAAGACGCTGAAGCAAGGATCGGACGCCACGTTGAAGAACGCTCTGGCATACATTGGGCCTATATCTGTGGCAATCCAGACAGGACCGCTGATGCCGTCCTACAAGCGAGGTGTGTTCAGCGACTGTAGCGGTGATGTCAATCATGCTGTGCTGGTTGTTGGATACACCACATACAACAAGATCCCAGTATGGAAGGCGAAAAACAGGTACGGTATATATCTTCTTTATTGAACGACATATGTACCAGTCTTGTCCCACTCCGTATACACTTGACCATGACGTACGTTCTTCGAGTATGTTCTGGGCATGGAGCATGTCTCTACCACAACAATGACTGCCTCCTGTCTACCTAACCCAGAATGTGCCTTTTAATATATTCCCTTACAAACCCTATGATTGTAACAACAGTCAATATAGTTCTTACTTAATCACATTTTGTTACACATTGACGTCACTTCATATAGGCAAAATTACAATTGCCGACACAGATTTCCTCGGTCCGCTATAAGAATTGCAGTCAGATGTCCACAGAGCGAAAACATGAAACAGGGTTACATTTTGGACAAATCTAACCGTTATAAATTGGGTGAAAGTCCCCAAACCGCGGAGGCCTTAAAGCACAGATATGGAAACTGATCTGGCTAGTGTCCTCGATAAAACATTTTGCAATTTATTGCCAAAACTTGTAAAATGTCTCAGCTTAGTCCATGGTTAAACACTGATTTTCGGTACTTTACACTATTTGATAACGATAACAAATATCCCAGTAATTTGTTCAGATTCCCGATGGTTTTTTCTGACGCGATCGCCGAAAGTCAAGGCCGGCATCGTTATATGTGCTTTACGTGTATACTTGCGCCAGTATATTCTCAACTACCCTCCACTTTCCGCTACTGACGAAATTACGTGACTGAATATGAACAGGGTACCGTTGTACAAAGCGATCTTAGCGCTAAGGTGATCATAACCCCCATATCTAAACATAGACTTACGGCAGTCGTAGCGCTAAGGTTGTTTTGTACAACGGCACCCAGGACAACAAAGGAGATGACTCGCGACACGCAAACAACACTTATGGCAAATTATGCATTACATATACAGAGATTGTTATTAAAACTTAATGTATATTTGATAATCATTGAATGTCGTTAGTAAGCTTAGATAATAATAATAAATAAAATCATAATAAAATCTGTTTTGACACACGTGCTCCATATGTTAATCCTCAGTCTAATTTATCACCACCAAAGACACACGCCGGTTACATCGCTTCAGAGAAATGACAGCATAATAACGTGAACACAGTATTCGTACAATTTTGGCTATCAAGCTATCTGAAACCCGTGAATAGGTCTTCAACAACCCATGCTTGGCGTAAAAGGCGACTACGCTTGTCGTAAGAGGCGACTAACGGAATCGAGTGGTCAGGCTCGCTGACTTTGTTGATGCATGTCATCGTATCCTAACTGCGTGGATCGATGCTCATGATGTCAGTCACTGGATTGTCTGGTCCAGACTCGATTATTTACAGACCGCCATCATATAGCTGGAATATAAACTGAGTGCGGCGTAAAACAACAAACAAACAAAATCAAGCTATCTGTATTGTAAGGAGAGTAGGGTCTGCTGTACATACGTTGGAATGATTTTGTCACTTTCAGCTGGGGACCAGGCTGGGGAGAAAGTGGTTACTTCTACCTCCCAAGAAACGAGACGAATGCATGCCAGATTTCAAACTATGCCTCCTACCCAACTCTGACAGGCGCAGCAGGTGAAGTTGCTGCTACTATCGATGGTGCCGTCGCCGTCTGCACTGCAATGTTCATGACGCTCCTCCTGCCAACCTTTTTTACTTTAGTGTAACAGCATCAAACAAACCGCGCACTCTGATGATTTGTTATCTTTTTGTCCATTACCCTTTTGATACATCTCTTCCTCTTCTGATGATTTTTAAAACGTTATTTTGCTATATGATACAATCATACGTGTTATTTACTTCGTTTGTGTTTTTTCTTAGTTCAGACAGAAATGCAGTCATAGTTATGTATCACGCTAAACTGTTGGGCAAAATAAAGTGTATACCGTATTCAACGTAATAAGCGCTCAGGGCGCTCTCAAAATTAGAAATAGGGGGCTCTTATTACAATATTATTTTAGTTGAAAAAAAAGTTGAAAGATAAATTTCGTGGTTTATGCTGACAGCCTGAAATGTTTATGTACGACAGATATATTTTTCTAGAATTTAATTGCCCATAATTAAGGGTGCATATAACACACGAGTGCGTATTGTACGCGAATAGATAAGTCTTGTGAACATTGATCAATCGGAAGGGGTGCTAATCGGGATTATTCACTAGCCAATATATTAGCAAATACCGCCGTGAGCGCTTATTAGAGCGGGGCGCTTTATGCGTCGAATACGGTACCAATGTTTGATAGTGACTGAAAGGAAACAAATATGAAATAGTTTATTAGATACGGGTATCAAAATGGTGTTTTTGGACCTTACGTTTGAAGTGTTTCGGCGACTGTTTTCAGCCAAGTAACATTTTGATAACGTAATTTGTTGGTCAAATCCAGTTTTCAAGTATATAGCATGGTACGCTATATTATCGCGGAAGTTAATTTTGATTGATCGATGCTGATTTTCTTAACCGAGGTCGGTAACCAAGTACCAGTCATTGTCGACTCAAGGGCGGGTAACTTTATATTATCGCGGTTACACTATTTTTTGTGTGCTACGTGTGGATTATGTTGTTTACATCACTTCCTGTTTTAGATTATGCATAATCAGTATCCATACGACCTAGGTTGGGTCAAAGGACATCGTCCAAACAAGTGGATTCTTTTCTAACCAATTTCGAATGGAGGTAGGGATAATTCCACTTCAAAAAGATTCCAGAAAGTATCATAAAAAAGTTAACGTGTATACTTACGAGTAGCCATGACATAACGCAACGAGTCCTGTATTCGATCATGCGATGAAATATTGTGCTTAGTTTTGAATAAGTAAACAGTCGACAGGGGATGTAGATTACGAGATTTACCGATACCGCGATAATATAGAGCCCGCGATAATATACCTTAGTCAGTATATACTTCTTTTTTCCCCCAGAAGAATACTTTAGACTTTTTATTTCAATTTGGCAGCCAGTGTTATAGATTTAACTCCAGACTATGAGTCATTAAGGGTATTGGTAGGTGAGTCATACCTGTGTCACGCTGCAGTCTGACAGGTCACGGCGGCCTGTCAATAATCCAGTAAGGGTCATGCACACCAGTTGTCGATATCGCGGTACGATAGCGCCCCATGACCCAGATCAGCCCGTGAGACAAGCATTGGTGCTGGGCACCTTATCTGACCCGGAACTCAACCAGGGTCAGGTCTTAAAGGGGCACTGATCTAAAGCAATCCGGGAATTGTTAAACTATAACCATCAGGGGTATTTCCAAATGACGACATCAGATGAACTCCGTCGTTCTTTTTGTCTGTTAGTTTAGGCTGAAGAAATTAATTAACATGCGCCCTTTGTCGAAATCTTTATAGATCACGGTTAACCAATCAGTGTTCAAAAATGAGTAAAACAAATATTGCCTCCAAGTTTATCTAGCTGTCCTTGCAGACGGTAGCCCAGTCTCTTGTCACGCTCAGTTGCGTTGCGTATCATCCGGGTACTCACGGGAAAATACAATAACAGAGGCAACAACCAGTCCCGGGGAATTGCTTTAGATCAGTGCCCCTTTAATTTATGACTGCGTCACCACTAATAAGTATTGACGTAGTGAGGGGACCGGTGCACGCAGGACTTCCCAAGAAACAAGAAGAATGCGTGCCAGATTTCAAGCTATGCCTCCTACCCAACTCTGACAGACGTAGCAAGGGGCCCAGTGCACGCAGGTGAAGTCGCTGGTGCTATCGATGATGCCGGTGCCGTCGTATCTACCTCTGGAATGTTCATGACGCCTCTCCTGCCAACCATTACATATAAGTCTAACATAAGTATTTCCCTTTTCTTAAAATCAAGTTCACATGGGAGTTGTTTAGGTTGCATATTTCATATGATTAAACTTAAAGGTAGTTATTATGAAGCACTGTATTCCACCAAACGAATGCATTAAACAAATGACAAATGCATCGACAAATGACAAATCACTCTTTACTGTCACTATCAATAATGAGTGATGTCTATATTGTCATATCTTTCATTATTGAGAAAAATGTGTTCAATTAAGAGTTTTCAATGACCAGTTTGACCCATGAAGATCCGGATTAGAATAGGTCTTAAGCAACCCATGCTTGCCGTAAAAGACGACTATGCTTGTCGTAAGAGGCGACTAACGGGATCGGGTAGTCAGGCTCGCTGACTTGGTTGATACATGACATCGTATCCCAGTTGTGTAGTTCGATGTTCATGCTATCAATCACTGGATTGTCTGGTTCAGACTCGATTATTTACAGACCGCCGTCGCATAGTTGGAATAAAACAACAAACAAAACAAACAAACAAACAAACAATGACCCCTTACACATGTTCGGTTTTAAAGTATAATGTACAGGTTATGAGTTTTCTTAATATTGTCTTTTTACGAAAAGTAACATGATCTACTCGAAAGCGCATTGTGCATACTCAGCAGGCTTTCTAGTGATTAGGTCCCCAGCAACCTATCCTGGTCGGGTTGATTGCGTGTTAGCGTAACCCGACTGGGTGCCAAGTGGCAAATAATATCAGTCACTGGTTTGTCTGGTCCAGACTAGATATTTACAGGCGGGCAACATATAATTGGAATATCACTGACGGTCATTATCCGGGTTAAAAGTGGTTTTCAGCAACCCATGCTTGTTGTAAGAGGCCACGAACGGGATTGGGTGGTAAGGATCGATGACATCGATGACATCGTATCCCAATTGCGTAGATCGATGCTCATGATGTCAATCACTGGAATGTCTGATCCAGTCTCGATTATTTACAGTCACACAACCACAAACAAACAAAAGCTAGTGAGTACGTTTACGAATAGTATTTCATAAGATACATGATACCGTCAGTTGAAATATGACAACAACACCGTCTCACGACGTCAGATGTCGTCACAGTATCTACACAAGAGGCAGGATTCCCTCGGTGGCAACCCCACACATGTTGCCATCGTTACGGGCCATGAACACATATCCGTCCTCGCCCCACGTGGTGCTCCAGCTGGAAGACAGATATGTTGATGTGGTCACATTTTATGCTAAAAGAACTAGATTGTCCAGTGAGTAAATCAGTTGGATTAACCTAGCATTGAATGCATTCCTGCAATATCACGGATCATCAGTTTAATTTGAGAAATGTCGTTGCTATTTATCACTTTATTGCCATATGGTATCTGCTTACACGTAAGTTAAAAATAGAGTATGGCTTTCGTACTTACAGATAAGAGATCGTTGTAGAGGCAACTCATGACAATTGGAGGAAGACCTTTCACGCGAAACCTACTTTGTTATGTGTCATCATGGTACCTTTCTTCATACGATCTTGGTCAGGTTTCCATCTCTCCTTTCACCTCACACAAAGGTGTACCTGCAGTTTACCTGCGTAATGCATTTACTCACATATCTTCCCTAACGCGTTCACTCAATTACCTTATCACACAATCATCTTACCTGGTGCGTGCACACCAACATAACCTGATTCACTCACCCACCTTGCCAAATGTGTTTTCTCACTAAACCATATCTCCCCGGGACAAGGGACCGACTGTTAAAACCCTTTTTTCACCCTTGCCGAACTAGGCTGGAATTTCTGGGTTCGTTCGTTGCGCCATCAGTGACCATAACGGTTATGTCCCTTCTATGTCCTTCCTATTGATCAATCAGGTTCGACGTCTCATATCACTTGCATTTCCTTCAAACAAAATGGCGTTGCCCAGGCAGCACGATCTGATCGACAAGCAAGATCTATATTGTAATAAAACGGGTCTTACTTCGCAAAGTGCATCAAATCACGTGCGATCCTTGATTAAAACGTGAAAGATTTTGAAAATATCTCTTGAGGCCGAGTTGTCGGTACACATGCTTTGCAAATCCTGCAATCGACCGAAATCTGCACGGCATTTTACGAATCGGATGTCGATTTCGTTACGCGGTTTTTATGGACCATGCATAGACTCGTTAGTCCAGCCAAAATGTAACTCCATAATTCCAGCCTTAGTTCGGCAAGGAAGGAAACTGGACTTTAATAGTCAGTTAACCCCCTTGCCTCAGGAAGATTACTAAAGCAGTACTGCAACAGCTAGCCTGTGACCAATGTGTACATGTGTACCTGTTCTTAAGCAGCCAGTACTCTTGTTTTTTTCTGTGCGCCGTAGCCCACCACAGTCACAGCATGATTGAGTTTGGTGCTGCTGCATTTAGAGGAGCTGAAGATGCCGCTCTTGTACAGCATAAAGGATCTTGAGGAGGCGTCGATACCCACAGAGATGGGTCCCTCTAAGGCCACCGCACTCTTAAGGGCATCTTCGGACTCGGATATGACAACAGCAAAGCCGGCATCGGTCGCGCCTACATTCTCTTGGCTGAAGTTGCAATCTTTTTGCTGTGGGTGGGACGGTATTTGGTTATTACATTATTTGGTAATTTATTGCCGTGACCTCATAATTTCAGGATGAGTGAGTTAATATTTAGCGTCACATCGGCAATATTTCAGCCATACCGTGACTAAATTTCAGGATGAAATGATGCTACGTAAATTGCTCGCCTCGAGAAGTTACTTTCGTATTCCAATTGATGCAAACAAAAGTATGACGTCATGGGGATGCATATCGAACTAAGCCAGAAACTATTTTGTTAGTATCGATGAAGCGTCTTTGCCACGAAGATGTGACCCGCAAATGTGACTGAACGTACGTTTTTATGCAAAAGAAAGGGATATATTTCGTAAAAAATAAATTTAATTTGTTCCCGAAAATCATTCAAAAGAATCGGGTTATACAAAATAATCAGCAATTGATTACTGGACGTGGTTGATGTCCTGACACAAGTGGGTTGTGCTTCCTCACAATTTGTCCTGGTTCCTCCTTTTAGGGAGACCCGTGAAGATCCGGTTTAGAATAGGTCTTCAGCAACCCATCTCTGCCGTTAAAGGCGACTATGCTTGTCGTAAGGGGCGGCTAACGGGATCGGTTGGTCAGGCTCGCTGACTTGACTTAGATGGACTATTGCTAAGTGCGGCGTAAAACATCCAACCAACCATCCTTTTAGAAAGTGAGTGAGGGAGTGAGTTAAAATGTAATGTCGCATCTGCATTATTTCAACCAGACAGCGACCTTTTAGAGAAAAAAGCAGTCACAGAAAAAAGCTACAAGCTAAAAAGCCTCCCAGAATATTAATCGTTGGGACTCGGCGTATCTAAAGCATACCATTTATCTCTTCCCGAGGCAAGGGAGCTTACCGACAGAAAAAGTTTCTGAAAACCGGACTTTTATAGCCAGTTAACTCCCTTGCCTCGGAGAAGATGACTATTTGTTCATTGTTAAATCTTTAATTTCGTATAATTGTTCATTTAGTTGTTAAAATCTTGACCCAGCCTAGTGGATAAAGCATTCGTGCGTCGCGCCGAAGGCCCGGGTTGATTCCCCAAATGGTTTCAATGTGTGAAGCCCATTTCTGGTGTCCCCCGCTGTGATATTGATGGAATATTGCTAAAAGCGGCGTAAAACAAAACTCACTCTCCTCACCTTCGGCTCAATTATCCCGATCCTATCAATTGCCTCTCACCTTGGCTACGCACGGGTAGGACTCCTCTGTGTCTATGCCTTTATTTTGACGAATGTAATCGAATGCCAACTCCATGGATCCTCCTTCACTTCCGTAATTACCTTAATTAATATAGATGGTTGTTAGTCTTTGAATGTTGTGGAGGAAAATATTATACTTTGTCCTTTATAATGAAACAATAGGATGATGTTAATGTAGGCGACTGCGCTTGTCGTAACGAGCAACTAATGGGATCGGGTGGTTAGGCTTGCTGACTTCAAGTTGGTTGGTGCATTTCATCGTATCCCAATCGCGTTGATCGATGCTCATGACGTCAATCACGTCAAAACAAAACAAACAAATAATGTAGGTTTTGGGGCAGGTCCACAAGGGTTGTTGTCATGTGTCCCAAATGTGTTGCTTTCCTGTGCTTCCTAGGTAACCTTTTGTGTGTTACGTCACACTCAGCAATATTCCAGCTATATGACGGCGGTCTGTAAATAATCGAGTATGGACCAGACAATCCAGTGATTGATATCATGAGCATCAATCCACGCAATTGGGATCGATGACATGCATCAACCAAGTCAGCGAGCTTGACCACCCGATCCCATTAGTCGCCTCTTACGACAAGCATAGTCACCGTTCACGGCAAATATGGCTTCTACCCCAGATCTTCACGGGTCGTTTCAACAAATCAAGACTAGTTTTTTGCTCTGTCGTTGATGTTATATTTTAAGACACTGTTGTTGTTTTTTAAAGGATGATTTAATATGAAACACTTTCGGTAACTGACATATAAGAAAAGAGTGTGTATAAATTATAAGACGTTACAAGATTTGGTAAATTGCGTGAGTGGCACTGCATAGTACCCACCATTCCGTGCACAGTCCACAAGGTTCTGTTCCGATAGGGACACGAGTCGCCCTGTCTTCCGGTAGTGCTGTCCTTCCAGAGAACAGGCGGCAGAGAACGCCCAGCACGACCCACACGCACCCTATTACACACACACGGAGTCCAGCCAAATATGGACCTCCAGGACGAAAATCCCTTCCTGCGCGATGACACTTGCAATCTTTCTCATCAGACTATTCCATGTAACTATCCCTGTACTTTATCCACTTTGTAAATCTGGAAATAAACACAGAATTGCCATATGTGGGTTCTGTCATCATTGAAAGATAGTTATGTACAGTGAATCATTCATATGTGTTGGTTGATAGGCCATTTGACACAGACACCACGACACACACACACCACACACACACCACACCACACCACACCACACACACCACACCACACCACACCACACCACACACACCACACCACACCACACCACACCACACCACACCACACCACACCACACCACACCCCCCCACACACACCCCAAACACCCCACCCACACACACACCCCACCCCACCCCACCCCACATACAACACCACACCACACCACACACTACACTACACAAAACAATACCACACCACACACCACACACCACACCACACACCACACCACAACACAACACACGCCCCCCCCACCACACACACACACACACTACAACACACAGTCGCGCGCACGCACACACACACACGCACACGCACACGCACACACACACACACACACACACGCACACGTACATGCACTTTACCTTAAACCCATATTGGATGGAGTTAACAGTGTCTCGATTATCGTGGCAAAAGGAGTGACAAGCAATTCCTCTTATCATTTACATTCAAGTATTTTTATTCGGGTACATATCGCTACAACTCTGTTCGAGTGCTATATTCTATGGCATTTAGGTTTTCATTGATGAGCGTAGTAAACTTCGAGTACTTTCTTCTTCTTTTCATCGTCTTTAAGCCCATTGTTGATAGCCAAAATATGTAATTTTAAATTTAGGCAGTGTTCGTTTATTCATTGTCCGTTCATTCATGGATCTGATTTGTGCACGGATGAAAGGTTTCAGACGTAACATCACTTTCCATTCGCCCTGAGTCAGCCTTATACCTTTTATTGTTGGTTTCTAATTCAGAAACTGTCTCACGTCAAGTACGTTGCGATTTTCGCTACGACAAACGACAGCTCGTGTTGAATAGGATAAGACACTGTGAAGAAGCGTTGATAAACTGTAGACTGAGGGTTGCTTCAAAAGGAGGGTCTTCAAAAAAAAGTTCACTGTCTATTTGCTGTGAAGTTTTATTTTTCCAATTCGAAAAAGTAACCGCATTAACGACAGTCAAAATGGTGATTGCTAACATCAGTAAACCAACCAGAGTTCCGACTACAGCGTCCTCCCTTTGAAAGGGTCTGATACATATGCCTCTTCTACGTTCGTCAGCGACATGACGATTAACCTCAGATCTCGCTATTAAATCTCGGGCGCACTTTCCCATCGGGAGATGACATGTTGTACAATTTTCGTTCAGTTACAAAAAAGCAGGAAGTAAACATGAACCTCAACGGAAGACGGTGACTATTGCTTCCACTTTAAGCCAAGAACCAAACTTGAATAATAGTTCACTTTTAAACATAATTTATTTCAATGCTCGATAGTCGCTGTAGTATGTTTACTTTACAACGAGACGATAAAGTCGTTTCTACCTCGACGATTGAATACTACTTAACGACCCATCGTGTGTGTTCAAGTGAACAAGCTGCTTTTTAATGAAACAGGAAATATAAAATAATTCAAAGATGTGAAAGTAAACTATTGCTTCTACCCCCAAGCGCGAATCAGTGACTCGTGATTAAATAACGAGAGAGGCTTGTGGACGTTTGAATATGGTATAATAGATATTGTCGATGATTCCCCGAGATGTCGTGGAAACTGTGCGCTAATGTGCTACATTCCGCCAGCTGTGGTGATGGTGTACTTAACATTTGAATTTAACATTGTTGTCGACACGCGTTTCCATGTTGTTTCAAAGCGATATTTCTTCTACTACTAGGGTAACGTGGTCGTTGAAATAAGGTTTTGGGATTGTTCTGACCATATACTAGAAAGTAATTTATCAAACATCCATAATATGCGCAAATTGGATTATCCCCAACGTGCAAACCTGAATAGATTATATGGACTTTTCTTAAGGGTCCATGGTTGGCGCTTTCATATTTGATTTCCTGCTTGTTTGCGCCAACTCTGCGTTTTTTGTCTTCCTCATATTAAAGCTATAACCACCAAATTTGAGGTTGACTTGGAGATGCATTTTTACCTTATAACAGTATAGGTAAGTTTAAGGTTTATAAAGAAAAAGACCTATTGTATTTGGTGAATCAATATAGATAATAATCATCAAAATCGTAAGGGTATATAGTTACGGTTTCAGTTAGGAATCAAGTAGAAACACTTACGCTATCAGACTTTCTCGACGTTGTCTGTTACGATATGAACGAACCTATACTGAATTCGTCCTCACGATCATATACAGCTATGTTTTCACACATATAAATTTATTTTCGTCTGTTGAAATTTTTGCGAGAATACATATTTTAAGAGGCAGTCAAATTTTTATGCACAATTTTAAATTTTAAAACTGGATAAAGGTGAGAGATGAAATATTTACGGAGGCGTAGTAGGGCCACGGTGAATTTTTGCGTGTGTAAGTATCTCCTACGTAGGACTTAGTATCTCCTACGTAGGACTTACTATCTCCTATGTAGGACTTACTTTCTCCTACGTAGGACTTATTATCTCCTACATAGGACTTATTATCTCCTACGTAGGACTTATTATCCCCTACGTAGGACTTCCTATATCCTACGTAGGACTTCCTACGTAGGAGATACTAAGTCCTACGTAGGAGATAGTAAGTCCTACGTAGGAGCTACTGAGTCCTACGTAGGAGATACTAAGTTCTACGAGATAGTAAGTCCTATGTAGGAGATACTTAGACAAAAAAAAAATCACCGTGGCCCTACTACGCTTCCGTAAATATTCAATTATATTTGCCAAAATGAGAAGTTTTGTCCTCAAATAGGAAATGATCGCAACTCGGGAGATGAGGCTCAAGTAGGGACCGACCATTTGATATTCGGTTGTCGGTGGGATTTTGTTATGAGACTAGATACTTTTTCTTATAACCTATCGTTGGTTGTCCTTGTCATTCAGACAGTGTACGTGTTAAGATTTGGGGTTACGGTGGAAGGAGATGGGTGGGAAAGAGGTCTTCATTGTCGGTGCACGGCAAGGACAGGTCTTCAGCAACGCATGCTGGCCGCAAAAGGAGACTAACTTTGTTGGTGCATGTCAACCCAACTGCATAGATCGATGCTCATGATGTCAATCACTGGATTGTCTGGTCCAGACTCGATTATTTACAGACCGCCGTCATATAGCTGGAATATTGCTGTGTGTGGCTTTACGGATTGTGTAAACGGTGATTGAGCGAGTAATTATTGCCTAACGCCGCATCAGCAATATTGCAGGTATTCGCGGCGTAGATTGTATACACGTCATCCATTCAATCTGTCTGAGAAATACGATACCCAGGTGAACAGGAAGTAAAATAGCAGCGCTGTGTTGTGTGCGCCACCAGCGCACTGGGATATCACCTTGTGAGGACGGGCTGAAACACATTGCTTCTTGTCCTGATCCACAAACAGACCGTAAAGGTATTTCTCAAATACTTTAACTCACTCTGTGTTGTTCATGATCTATTAATGTTGTTGTTGTTGTTGTTGTTGAAAGCCATAGAACAGACTTTAAGTGTGTAGTCCGTAGACAGTATGCATTACGTAGATGCTTAACTGCGTTTTCGGAGAGCAACATTGTGCATATAATATATATCGGTTACTGGTACACATGAAGATTAACGTGAGTGTGTTAGATTTTACGCCGTTTTTAGCAATACTCCAGCAATATCACGGTAGGGGACACCAGGAATGGGCTTCACACATTGTACCCATGTGGGTGATCGACCCTGGGTCTTCGGCGTGACGCTTTAACCACTAAGCTACCCCACCGCCCTGAAAGATGTTCCTATCACCGTAGTCTGTATTGTTATATTGCAGTTGTCGGGTTGTCGTTGACGTGAACTCCTGGTCCATATTCAAAGCTAGACTTAACGCTTAGCATCTGAAAATATATAATTTTGATAAAACAAACAACTCCATTTCAATTGAAAAGGATGGGAGATGGATCAACAATGTCAGCGAGCCTGACCACCCGATCCCGTTAGTCGCCTCGTACGACAAGCAGGGTCGTCTTTTACGAGATGGGTTTCTTAAGACATATTCTACCCCGGATCTTCACGGGTTGATTTTTACATGTGATTGAGATACTATATGATGTGTACACACGCAATGTACAAGAACGATAGCAGGGCGCTTGCTAAATTGCTAAACCAGGATTTACATTGTAGAAGGTAACCGCTGCAAAAGCTTTTAACTGGGTCACTGGATTATAGTTATTCATTGACCGCCCAGTTTATGTTTTGTGTATGAACGTGTGGCTAAGTATTATTCACCTTCCTAATGTAAAGCGTTGTTGCCTAATGTCTTCTTGGTGTTTATTTTTGTGTGCTATGTCTAGGATGTGCTTGCTTTTGTTCTCGGTGCATACAAGTTTCTTGTGTGAGGTGAAAGTACATTCAACTTTTATTTTCACCATATATCAATCAAATTAAGCACCTCTTACCAAATATCTTTTTCATGGAATCCGTCCTGCGCTCTATATTCAGTCATCTTCCCGAGGCAAGGGCGTTAACTGACTGTAAAATTCCAGTGGATGTCGATTTCGTTACGCGATTTTGATTAGAATATGCATAGACTCGTTAGTCCAGCCTAAATGTGACTGCATAATTCCAGCCTAGTTCGGCAAGGGTGGAAACTGGACTTTAATAGTCAGTTAACTCCCTTGCCTCGGGAAGATGTATTCAGTATGTTACTTGTGTGCGTTGTGTTGCTATGAAATGTAGGAGGGTGGAAGAACTTGACCATAGAGAAGGCACCGAACTGCTGGAACATACTTCATGTTATAGGAAATCCCCGGATGCGATCATGTGATCTGATTTATAGAAACATCTGTTCAAAATATATGTGATAACAGACTGCACGATACGTACAACAAACAATGTGACTCTCAATTCATGTAAAGTTGCACCTCATTGTAACTTATACTTCTTCTTCTTTTGTGGAGGAATAAAAGCTGATTATTATTCCATTTTAAAAGTTAAAGAGAAGTGATTTGATGCAGAATTTCAAAGTTACCCAACGGAGTTGCCAACGCTTTTTGATATAAACAACTGACGAACACCCACCCTGCCATTTCCCATATATTGCTTATTAATGAGAATAAATTATATTTTCTTCATGACAGAAACATTCTGGACATATACATGGTATCTATGAAATTATTTATAATGGACAAATAAATCCCAGCATGTGTATTTTAGTCTCATAACAAAATCGAAACATATAGAATAACTTAACCTATATTTCCCAAATCCGCACATGTAAAAAGCTACACATGCTTCAATTGCTTTCTTTTTTAGTCGAATCTTAAAACATGAATAGTTTGTCGGGGACCTGTTCTCACCCATCTTCCCTAGCCAAGAGAGTTAACTGACTTTAAAAGTCCAGTTTCCACCCTTGCCGAAATAGGCTGGAATTCCAGGTCGTAGCGCCACCAGTGGCTATTACGAGTTATATCCCCTCTAAGCCTCTCCTATGGACCAATCAGATTCCACCTCTCGTATCGCTTGCATTTGCTTCAAACAAAATGGCGCTGCCCAGTCAAGACGATCTGATCGATAATCAAGACCTATATTGCGATAAAAGGGGTCTTAAATCGCGAAGTGCATCAAATCACATGAGCACCTTGACTGAAAACATTTGGAAAATATCTGTTTACAACGCGTTGGCGGTGCACATGCTTTGCAAATCCTGCAATTGACCAAAATCGGCATGACAGTTTACGAACCGGATTTCGATTTCGTTGTGCGTTTTGATTGGACTATGCATAGACTCGTCAGTCCAGCCAAAATGTAACTCCATTATACCAGCCTAGTTCGGCAAGGGTGTTAACTGGACTTTAATAGTCAGTTAACTCTTCTTGCCTCGGGAAGATGATTCTCACCCGGAATTCCGGGGCTGTGAACAACGAATCTCTCTGAGGCACCTGATAGTTTCCTTTGCTTCAAAACTAGATGCTACTCATAACAGCGTGGACAATGGTGGTGGCAGTGATGTGGTCCACTGTCTGTGGTACTGACGTGACTCTGGACGAACGCTGGGTGGAGTTTAAGGAAGGGTACGATCGGATGTACACGAGAGAAGCCGAGGCAGCCAGGTAGGTTTGTTTGTTTGTTTGTTGTCTACCGCCACACTCAGCAATATCCCAGGCATATAACAATAGGACTTGAGGGACTGTTTACATCATCATTCCGTAATGACGAGTCCCCTCTTCTAGGGCGATATGGGCTTTCAACCCCCGAAACATCAATCGAGAGCGTTCATATCGCTTGCGGGGACACGGGTGGTTCAGTCGTCTAAGGCGCCGTAATTCGCTGTGCAGAGTTGCGTCCCTTTGGCGTCCCTTGGGCACGCTAGAAACCTATGATTGTTTAGAAGAAGCAATGTATTTTAGCCCGTTGTTCGAATCCCGGTTTCGCGACAAAAAACCGTTGAACCGGGTTCGCTCCCCTCTCGTCCGACCTTGATGCGTTGCGTGTGCTGGGGTCGTTAAGAAGAACAATGACCCACAGAAACATGAACATAACGCACCCTTGTGGTGCCCTGAACAAAGATAGATAGATAGATAGATAGATAGATAGATAGACAGATAGACAGATAGATAGATAGATAGATATTTGATAAATTGTTTTTATCAAAATTCATGTAATTTCTTTAACATGAGCACCGTTAACACGATCTAACTCAAGGTTGTACATGTTAATTTCTCAGATTTTAAGGTCAATATAAATTTCACGCCGTTCTGTCATGTCAAGGCCGACTGTCATATGTCCTCGGATAATAAGACGCTGGTTCGGAATAACATGTTTTTCGACAAGTTATGAAATCTTCATTCAGTGTCAACTTAAAAGTTGTCAACTTGAAAATCTACATATATCCTCATATATATCATTTATATAGAGATATATACTTGAAGAAGGCGAATGGTTCTTGATAATATTATTTTATTTTGGAAAGACAAGTGGGTGGCTTTGGGATGGCTTCAACTTTCCCGGGGTCTGCGCACTGGGTCTGCGCACTGGGCCGGCACCCTTTGGTGCCTACATTTCACAATGGGGTAAAGTTTAAGTTTGGGTACACTTTAATTTATGAGGGGAATTCAAACAGCGTCACACGACTCAGAGTTACAGTATTCAAGGCCTCAGAGAAGTTGATAAAAATGTTTTATGCCAGACATATCCAAATTTGACGCATCAGTACGATGTCTGATGCAATTTCCCATTTTCATTGTATGTTCCCGTGTTTGTTTAAATTAATAATTGACTTGCCTTTACATGTGACGGGTGCCACCTGTGGGCCAGGATACGCTAACCTTTTCGCGAATACCTGGTATCATCACTAACTGATAGTGATTTATAAACACATGCTCATTATGCATTATTTTATTTACGTCTTTGGGAAAGGTTTTGTCGCTTTTATTTACGTCTATGGGAAAGATTTTGTCGCTGACTTAATCAGAATTATTTGAACCGTTCTCTTACAGGCGTGCTATATGGGAGAGAAAGGTGAAGGACATTGAGAGGCACAAGGAGGCGGACCACGGACTACAGACCTACTGGATGCAGGAGACTCAGTGGGATGACATGGTATATTTAGAGAGAGAGAGAGAGAGAGAGAGAGAGAGAGAGAGAGAGAGAGAGAGAGAGAGAGAGAGAGAGAGACCGACCGACCGACCGACCGACGGACCAACTACCAACCCATGGCCATTACCCACCCCAGTGGATTTTGAACACAAATGTGCACTTAGTGACTATATTCATTTGAATGTGTTACTTGACATTCATGTCATCCTTCCATAGATATGGAGGAATGGATTGTCTGGTCCGGACTCGGTGGTTTTAAGGACCGTCTTCGCATGGCAGGTGCCATACAGGCAACAAATCAAACTAATTAAGCCTTACTTTGTATTGTAAATTGTGTGAGCGGCGAGTGCTACCGGTAGAGCAGGACATGCTAACCCTTTCTAATGTGGAATCCAATGGTGGAGTGGGAGGGAGGGAGGGAGAGAGAGAGATGGAGATATTATTAATATTATGTTATATCTTCCCTCAACCCTACCTGTCCCCTACCTACATATTTGAATAGGGTGGAAGTACCTTTTTCTATTTACACAGACGTACGAGGAGTATGTTGCCTACCACCGCGGCGAAGACATCGACGACAACACCATGCACAGAGCCAAGAGAGCGGTATGTATTACTTACCGACCTTCTACTATTCCAATAAAAGAAGATTGAAAGGGTGAAAGTTTATAAAAAAGGAAAACCCATCACTGTACATTGCTTTACACGTACTCATTAAGTGGTCACCCAATATATGCATTTGGACCATGTTTGTTTTATTCATATATCCATAAATATCCCATTTTCTTATTCCTTCATTTTGTGTGGACCAACAGAACAGAAACGGCACAGGGGATTGCTTCAAAGACGAAGTATGGACAGCCTCGCCAAACCCGTACACCTTCAATACCTCGGACGGTTTACCAGAGAATGTCGACTGGTCCAAGAAAGGCTATGTGACAAGTGTTAAGAATCAGGTAATATTACACATACATACAGAAGGATCGAGTGTTATAACGTCCTGATATTTGCAGTTGTGTATTATACAGATTCGTAATGATAAGTCAGTTGAAGTATACACTCGAAGTATACATGTCATAACACATGTTATATTCTAAATGACATTGTGTGTTCATGTCATAACCTGTTTCACCCCGACCTTTGCATAATGTACACTTTTATGAAACGATTTATATAAACTTAATTTCGCTTCTTGCCAAACAATGCCCCTATACCGTCAGTTGGTGTTCACATCTCAAACTTATTAAGCAGCTTGAGAGCTGGTTTCGTTTATGCTTGTGCTTGTTAGTAATAAGACGAAGAGCTCATATGAAACCAATGACGGTTTAAAACATGTTATGGTAAACTATCACACTGCAGATATAACTGGTTGGAAGGATGTACCATACATCGACCTCAGTTTAACCCAACTCATTCCCTCACCCTTGTTTTCTATGCATTCGTAGATAAGCAGTGCATACAAGTATGGTCCTTCAAACATGAACATGAAACCTTCGCTATATCAGATGGGATGATAGATTGATTACACAATTTTTTAAACCCAAATAAAACAAGATACCATGTTGCACTAGTATTATGTCCACTGACCAGGGGAGATGTGGATCGTGTTGGGCATTTAGCGCAGTTGGGGCGCTGGAGGGCCAGCAGTACAAGAAGAACAAGAAGTCTGTTGATCTATCCCCCCAGGATCTTGTTGACTGCTCTTCAGCTGAAGGTCAGTTCAGACTGGTCATTTAGGATGGCCAGGATAATATATTTCATTCATTCATTCATCATTATCCAAATGAAATGAATGTTTGGCTTGACCACTACCAATAAGTCGAAATCGTCTTTAAATATGTAGGAGGAATCTAACGGTTTGACTGGTCCAAGCTCGATAACCTACAGGCTACAGTGGTAAGGTAAGTGGTATATGAACAGGACAACAAAGGAGATGACTCGCGACACGCAAACAACAGTTATGGCAAAATATGCATTACATATACAGAGATTGTTAATAAAGCTTAATGTGTACTTGAAAATCATTGAATGTCGTAAGTAAGCTTAGATTAATCAGAAAATAGATTTGACACACGTGCTCCATATGTTAATCCTCAGTCTAATTTATTACCACCAAAGACACACGCCGGTTACATCGCTTCAGAGAAATGACAACATAATAACATGCACACAGTATTTGTACAATTTTGGCTATCAAGCTATCTGAGACCCGTGAATAGGTCTTCAACAACCCATGCTTGTCGTAAAAGGCGACTACGCTTGTCGTAAGAGGCGACTAACGGGATCGAGTGGTCAGGCTCGCTGACTTGCAATTGGTTGATGCATGTCATCGTATCCCAACTTCGTGGATCGATGCTCATGATGTCAGTCACTGGATTGTCTGGTCCAGACTCGATTATTTACAGACCGCCATCATATAGCTGGAATATAAACTGAGTACGGCGTTAAACAACAAACAAACAAAATCAAGCTATCTGTATTGTAAGGAGAGTAGGGTCTTAAAGAGTTCCAACTGATTCCACTCAGTCTGCTGTACATACATGTACGTTGGAATGATTTTGTCACTTTCAGCTATGGACCAGGCTGGGGAGAAAGTGGTTACTTCTACCTCCCAAGAAACGAGACGAATGCATGCCAGATTTCAAACTTTGCCTCCTACCCAACTCTGACAGGCGCAGCAGGTGAAGTTGCTGCTACTATCGATGGTGCCGTCGCCGTCTGCACTGCAATGTTCATGACGCTCCTCCTGCCAACCTTTTTTACTTAAGTGTAACAGCGTCCATCAAACAAACAACGCTCTCTGATGATTTGTTATCTTTATGTCCATTACCCTTTTGATACATCTCTTCCTCTTCTGATGATTTTTAAAACGTTATATTGCTATATAATACAATCATACGTGTTATTTACTTCGTTTGTGTTTTTTCTTAGTTCAGACAGAAATGCAGTCATAGTTATGTACCATGCTAAACTGTCGGGCAAAATAAAGTGTATACCGTATTCGACGTAATAAGCGCAAAGGGCGCTCTCAAAATTAGAAATAGGGGGCTCTTATTACAATATTATTTTAGTAAAAAAAACAGAGTTGAAAGATAAATTTCGTGGTTTATGCTGACAGCCTGAAATGTTTATGTACGACAGATATATTTTTCTAGAATTTAATTGCCCATAATTAAGGGTTCATATAACACACGAGTGCGTATTGTACGCGAATAGATAAGTCTTGTGAACATTGATCAATCGGAAGGGGTGCTAATCGGGATTATTCACCAATATTAGAGCGGGGCGCTGTATACGTCGAATACGGTACCCATGTTTTTTAGTGGCTGAAAGGAAACAAATATGAAATAGTTTATTAGATACGGGTATCAAAATGGTGTTTTTGGACCTTACGTTTGAAGTGTTTCGGCGACTGTTTTCAGCCAAGTAACATTTTGATAACGTAATTTGTTGGTCAAATCCAGTTTTCAAGTATATAGCATGGTACGCTTTATTATCGCGGAAGTTAATTTTGATTGAACGATGCTGATTTTCTTAACCGAGGTCGGTAACCAAGTACCTGTCATTGGCGACTCAAGGGCGGGTAACTCTATATTATCTCGGTTACACTATTTTTGGTATTCTACGTGTGGATTATGTTGTTTACATCACTTCCTGTTTTAGATTATGCATAATCAGTATCCATACGACCTAGGTTGGGTCAAAGTACATCGTCCAAACAAGTGGATTCTTTTCTAACCAATTTCGAATGGAGGTAGGGATAATTCCACTTCAAAAAGATTCCAGAAAGTATCATAAAAAAGTTAACGTGTATACTTACGAGTAGCCATGACATAACGCAACGAGTCCTGTATTCGATCATGCGATGAAATATTGTGCTTAGTTTTGAATAAGTAAACAGTCGACAGGGGATGTAGATTACGAGATTTACCGATACCGCGATAATATAGAGCCCGCGATAATATACCTTTCCCCCAGAAGAATACTTTAGACTTTTTATTTCAATTTGGCAGCCAGTGTTATCGATTTAACTCCAGACTATGAGTCATTAAGGGTATGGGTAGGTGAGTCATACCTGTGTCACGCTGCAGTCTGACAGGTCACGGCGGCCTGTCAATAATCCAGTAAGGGTCATGCACACCAGTTGCCGATATCGTGGTACGATAGCGCCCAATGACCCAGATCAGCCCGTGAGACAAGCATTGGTGCTTGGCACCTTATCTGACCCGGAACTCAACAAGGGGTCAGGTCTTAAAGGGGCACTGATCTTAAGCAATTCTCCGGGAATTGTTAAACTATAACCATCAGGGGTATTTCCAAATGACGACATCAGATGAACTCCGTCGTTCTTTTTGTCTGTTAGATTAGGCTGAAGAAATTAATTAACATGCGCCCTTTGTCGAAATCTTTATAGATCACGGTTAACCAATCAGTGTTAAAAAAAAGTAAAACAAATATTGCCTCCAAGTTTATCTAGCTGTCCTTGCAGACGGTAGCCCAGTCTCTTGTCACGCTCAGTTGCGTTGCGTATCATCCGGGTACTCACGGGAAAATACAATAACAAAGGCAACAACCAGTCCCGGGGAATTGCTTTAGATCAGTGCCCCTTTAATTTATGACTGCGTCACCACTAATAAGTATTGACGTAGTGAGGGGACCGGTGCACGCAGGACTTCCCAAGAAACAAGAAGAATGCGTGCCAGATTTCAAGCTATGCCTCCTACTCAACTCTGACAGACGTAGCAAGGGGCCCAGTGCACGCAGGTGAAGTCGCTGGTGCTATCGATGATGCCGGTGCCGTCGTATCTACCTCTGCAATGTTCATGACGCCTCTCCTGCCAACCATTACATATAAGTCTAACATAAGTATTTCCCTTTTCTTAAAATCAAGTTCACATGGGAGTTGTTAAGGTTGCATATTTCATATAATTAAACTTAAAGGTAGTTATTATGAAGCACTGTATACCACCAAACGAATGCATTAAACAAATGACAAATGCATCGACAAATGACAAATCACTCTTTACCGTCACTATCAATAATGAGTGATGTCTATTTTGTCATATCTTTCATTATTGAGAAAAATGTGTTCAATTAAGAGTTTTCAATGACCAGTTTGACCCATGAAGATCCGGATTAGAATAGGTCTTAAGCAACCCATCCTTGCCGTAAAAAACGACTATGCTTGTCGTAAGAGGCGACTAACGGGATCGGGTAGTCAGGCTCGCTGACTTGGTTGATACATGACATCGTATCCCAGTTGTGTAGTTCGATGTTCATGCTATCAATCACTGGATTGTCTGGTTCAGACTCGATTATTTACAGACTGCCGTCGCATAGTTGGAATAAAACAACAAACAAAACAAACAAACAGACAAACAATGACCCCCTTACACATGTTCGGTTTTAAAGTATAATGTAAGGTTATGAGTTCTCTTAATATTGTCTTTTTACGAAAAGTAACATGATCTACTCGAAAGCGCATTGTGCATACTCAGCAAGCTTTCTAGTGATTAGGTCCCCAGCAACCGACCCTGGTCGGGTTGATTGCGTGTTACCGTAACCCGACTGGGTGCCAAGTGGCAAATAATATCAGTCACTGGTTTGTCTGGTCCAGACTAGATATTTACAGGCGGGCAACATATAGTTGGAATATTACTGAGTGTCATTATCCGGGTTAAAATTGTTTTTCAGCAACCCATGCTTGTTGTAAGAGGCCACGAACGGGATTGGGTGGTAAGGATCGATGACATCGATGACATCGTATCCCAATTGCGTAGATCGATGCTCATGATGTCAATCACTGGACTGTCTGATCCAGTCTCGATTATTTACAGTCACACAACCACAAACAAACAAAAGCTAGTGAGTACGTTTACGAATAGTATTTCATAACATACATGAGACCGTCAGTTGAAACATTACATGACAACATCGTCTCACGACGTCAGATGTCGTCACAGTATCTACACAAGATGCAGGATTCCCTCGGTGGCAACCCCACACATGTTGCCATCGTTACGGGCCAAAAACACATATCCGTCCTCGCCCCACGTGGTGCTCCAGCTGGAAGACAGAAATGTTGATGTGGTCACATTTTATGCTAAAAGAACTAGAGTGTCCAGTGAGTAAATCAGTTGGATTAACCTAGCATTGAATGCATTCCTGCAATATCACGGATCATCAGTTTAATTTGAGAAATGTCGTTGCTATTTATCACTTTATTGCCATATGGTCTCTGCTTACACGTAAGTTAAAAAAAGAGTATGGCTTTCGTACTTACAGATAAGAGATCGTTGTAGAGGCAACTCATGACAGTTGGAGGAAGACCTTTCACGCGAAACCTACTTTGTTATGTGTCATCATGGTACCTTTCTTCATACGATCTTGATCAGGTTTCCATCTCTCCTTTCACCTCACACAAAGGTGTACCTGCAGTTTACCTCCTTAATGCATTTACTCACATATCTTCCCTAACGCGTTCACTCAATTACCTTATCACACAATCATCTTACCTGGTGCGTGCACACAAACATAACCTGATTCACTCACCCACCTTGCCAAATGTGTTTTCTCACTAAACCACATCTCCCCGGGACAAGGGACCGACTGTAAAAACCCTTTTTTCACCCTTGCCGAACTAGGCTGGAATTTCTGGGTTCGTTCGTTGCGCCATCAGTGACCATAACGGTTATGTCCCTTCTATGTCCCTCCTATTGATCAATCAGGTTCGACGTCTCATATCACTTGCATTTCCTTCAAACAAAATGGCGTTGCCCAGGCAGCACGATCTGATCGACAAGCAAGATCTATATTGTAATAAAACGGGTCTTACTTCGCAAAGTGCATCAAATCACTTGCGATCCTTGATTAAAACGTGAAAGATTTTGAAAATATCTCTTGACGCCGAGTTGTCGACCGAAATCCTGCAATCGACCGAAATCTGCACGGCATTTTACGAACCGGATGTCGATTTCGTTACGCGATTTTGATGGACCATGCATAGACTCGTTAGTCCAGCCAAAATGTAACTCCATATTTCCAGCCTTAGTTCGACAAGGAAGGAAACTGGACTTTAATAGTCAGTTAACCCCCTTGCCTCAGGAAGATTACTAAAGCAGGAATGCAACAGCTAGCCTGTGACCAATGTGTACATGTGTACCTGTTCTTAAGCAGCCAGTACTCTTGTTTTTTCTGTGCGCCGTAGCCCACCACAGTCACAGCATGGTTGAGTTTGGTGCTGCTGCATTTAGAGGAGCTGAAGATGCCGCTCTTGTACAGCATAAAGGATCTTGAGGAGGCGTCGATACCCACAGAGATGGGTCCCTCTAAGGCCACCGCACTCTTAAGGGCATCTTCAGACTCGGATATGACAACAGCAAAGCCGGCATCGGTCGCGCCTACATTCTCCTGGCTGAAGTTGCAATCTTTTTGCTGTGGGTGGGACGGTATTTGGTTATTACATTATTTGGTAATTTATTGCCGTGACCTCATAATTTCAGGATGAGTGAGTTAATATTTAGCGTCACATCGGCAATATTTCAGCCATACCGTGACTAAATTTCAGGATGAAATGATGCTACGTAAATTGCTCGCCTCGAGAAGTTACTTTCGTATTCCAATTGATGCAAATAAAAGTATGACGTCATGGGGATACATATCGAACTAAGCCAGAAACTATTTTGTTAGTAGCGATGAAGCGTCTTTGCCACGAAGATGTGACCCGCAAATGTGACTGAACGTACGTTTTTATTCAAAAGAAAGGGATATATTTCGTAAAAAATAAATTTAATTTGTTCCCAAAAATCATTCAAAAGAATCGGGTTATACAAAATAACCAGCAATTAATTACTGGACGTGGTTGATGTCCTGACACAAGTGGGTTGTGCTTCCTCACAATTTGTCCTGGTTCCTCCTTTTAGGGAGACCCGTGAAGATCCGGTTTAGAATAGGGCTTCAGCAACACATGCTTGCCGTTAAAGGCGACTATGCTTGTCGTAAGGGGCGGCTAACGGGATCGGTTGGTCAGGCTCGCTGACTTGACTTAGATGGAATATTGCTAAGTGCGGCGTAAAACATCGGACCAACCAACCTTTTAGAAAGTGAGTGAGTGAGTGAGTTGAAATTTAATGTCGCATCTGCATTATTTCAACCACACAGCGACCTTCTTTTAGAGAAAATTAAAAAGCAGTCACAGAAAAAAAGCTACAAATTCTCAGGCCTCCCAGAATATTAATCGTTGGGACTCGGCTTATCTAAAGCATACAATTTATCTCTTCCCGAGGCAAGGGAGCTAACCGACAGTAAAAGTCCAGTTTCTGAAAACCGGACATTTATAGCCAGTTAACTCCCTTGCCTCGCAGAAGATGACTATTTGTTCATTGTTAAATCTTTAATTTCGTATAATTGTTCATTTAGTTGTTAAAATCTTGACCCAGATATTAAATTCAAAGTTTATTTAGTAAATATCCGGCAGCAATGAAAACTCTACCTTGGATAAGACTGTAAGACTTGATACTGAAATACATCACAATAGTTGAGGGAATGCACATTCTTACTGTAACTCCTGCTTATATATAATTAAATATTTGCAAATATGTGAAAAGCATATCTCCAATACTCAACTCAGTCTCGGCGCGATGAGGTAGCCTAGTGGATAAAGCGTTCGTTCGTCACGCCGAAAGCCCGGGTTGATTCCCCAAATGGTTTCAATGTGTGAAGCCCATTTCTGGTGTCCCACGCTGTGATATTGATGGAATATTGCTAAAAGCGGCGTAAAACAAAACTCACTCACCTCACCTACGGCTCAATTATCCCGATCCTATCAATTGCCTCTCACCTTGGCTACGTACGGGTAGGACTCCTCTGTGTCTATGCCTTTATTTTGACGAATGTAATCGAATGCCAACTCCATGGATCCTCCTTCACATCCGTAATTACCTTAATTAATATAGATGGTTGTTAGTCGGTGAATGTTGTGGAGGAAAATATTATACTTTGTCCTTTATAATGAAACAATAGGATGATGTAAATGTAGGCGACTGCGCTTGTCGTAAGGAGCAACTAATGGGATCGGGTGGTTAGGCTTGCTGACTTCAAGTTGGTTGGTGCATTTCATCGTATCCCAATCGCGTTGATCGATGCTCATGACGTCAATCACGTCAAAACAACAAACAAACAAAACAAACAAATAATGTAGGTTTTGGGGCAGGTCCACAAGGGTTGTTGTCATGTGTCCCAAATGTGTTGCTTTCCTGTGCTTCCTAGGTAACCTTTTGTGTGTGTAACGTCACACTCAGCAATATTCCAGCTATATGACGGCGGTCTGTAAATAATCGAGTATGGACCAGACAATCCAGTGATTGATATCATGAGCATCAATCCACGCAATTGGGATCGATGACATACATCAACCAATTCAGCGAGCTTGACCACCCGATCCCATTGGTCGCCTCTTACGACAAGCATAGTCACCGTTCACGGCAAATATGGCTTCTACCCCAGATCTTCACGGGTCGTTTCAACAAATCAAGACTTGTTTTTTTCTCTGTCGTTGATGTTTTATTGTAAAAGACACTGTTGGTGTTTTTTAAAGGATGATTTAATATGAAACACTTTCGGTAACTGACATATAAGATAAGAGTGTGTATAAACTATAAGACGTTACAAGATTTGGTAAATTGCGTGAGTGGCACTGCATAGTACCCACCATTCCGTGAAAAGTCCACAAGGTTCTGTTCCGATAGGGACACGAGTCGCCCTGTCTTCCGGTAGTGCTGTCCTTCCAGAGAACAGGCGGCAGAGAACGCCCAGCACGACCCACACGCACCCTATTTACACACACACGGAGTCCAGCCAAATATGGACCTCCAGGACGAAAATCCCTTCCTGCGCGATGACACTTGCAATGTTTCTCATCAGACTATTCCATGTAACTATCCCTGTACTTTATCCACTTTGTAAATCTGGAAATAAACACAGAATTGACATATGTGGGTTCTGTCATCATTGAAAGATAGTTATGTACAGTGAATCATTCATATGTGTTGGTTGATAGACCATTTGACACAGACACCACGACACACACACACCACACACACACCAAACCACACCACACCACACCACACCACACCACACCACACCACACCACACCACACACACACACACACACACACACACCACACCACACCACACCACACCACACCACACACCACCCCACCACACACCCCACCACACACCACACACAAACACACCCCACCCCACCCCACATACAACACCACACCACACCATACACTACACTACACAAAACCATACCACACCACACACCACACAACACACCACAACACAACACACCCCCCCCCCCCCCCCCACACACACACACAGACTACAACACACACAGACTACAACACACACACACTACAACACACACACACACACACACACACACACACACACACACACACACACACACACACACACACACACACACACACACACACACACACACGTGCATGCACTTTACCTTAAACCCATATTGGGAGGAGGTAACAGTGTCTCGATTATCGTGGCAAAAGGAGTGACAAGCAATTCATCTTATCATTTACATTCAAGTATTTTTATTCGGGTACATATCGCTACAACTCTGTTCGAGTGCTATATTCTATGGCATGTAGGTTTTCATTGATGAGCGTAGTAAACTTCGAGTACTTTCTTCTTCATTTCATCGTCTTTAAGCCCATTGTTGATAGCCAAAATATGTAATTTTAAATTGTTCGTGGAAATCATTTAGGCAGTGTTCGTTTATTCATTGTCCGTTCATTCATGGATCTGATTTTTGCACGGATGAAAGGTCTCAGACGTAACATCACTTTCCATCCGCCCTGAGTAAGCGTTATACCTTTTATTGTTGGTTTCTAATTCAGAAACTGTCTCACGTCAAGTACGTTGCGATTTTCGCTACGACAAACGACAGCTCGTGTTGAATAGGATAAGACCCTGTGAAGAAGCGTTGATAAACTGTAGACTGAGGGTTGGTTCAATAGGAGGGTCGTCAAAAAATAGTTCACTGTCTATTTGCTGTGAAGTTTTATTTTTCCAATTCGAAAAAGTAACCGCATTAACGACAGTCAAAATGGTGATTGCTAACATCAGTAAACCAACCAGAGTTCCGACTACAGCGTCCTCCCTTTGAAAGGGTCTGATACATATGCCTCTTCTACGTTCGTCAGCGACATGACGATTAACCTCAGATCTCGCTATTAAATCTCGGGCGCACTTTCCCATCGGGAGATGATATGTTGTACAATTTTCGTTCAGTTACAAAAAAAGCAGGAAGTAAACATGAACCTCAACGGAAGACGGTGACTATTGCTCCCACTTTAAGCCAAGAACCAAACTGGAATAATAGTTCACTTTTAAACATAATTTATTTCAATGCTCGATAGTCGCTGTAGTATGTATACTTTACAACGAGACGATAAAGTCGTTTCTACCTCGACGATTGAATACTACTTAACGACCCATCAGCTGTATAGCGTGTGCGTTCAAGTGAACAAGCTGCTTTTTAATGAAACAGGAAATATAAAATAATTCAAAGATGTGAAAGAAAACTATTGCTTCTACCCCCAAGCGCGAATCAGTGACTCGTGATTAAATAACGAGTAAGGCTTGTGGACGTTTGAATATGGTATAATAGATATTGTCGATGATTCCCCGAGACGTCGTGGAAACTGTGCGGTAATGTGCTACATTCCGCCAGCTGTGGTGATGGTGTACTTAACATTTGAATTTAACATTGTTGTCGACACGCGTTTCCTTGTTGTTTCAAAGCGATATTTTTTCTACTACTAGGGTAACGTGGTCGTTGAAATAAGGGTCAGTGTTGCATGCGATGGAAAAGGAAGATGATAGACAAATACTTAGATAACTGCTCGATCTCTTCATCAGCTTATGACGAGGTTTACGTTTTCTTCGCGTACATAGATTTTGTTGAATATATCTGTGTAATGAAACTGGGGATACACATTCGCGACATCCTATAATAAATGAGGTGCGTTAGAACATTGTAGACATTCCATAAAAGACCAGACGTGGTATAACATTTCAGACGTTTCATAGACATTCTCAAAATTCCCCACATTCCACACATTTCTAAAGGGAGGTTTTGGGATTGTTCTGACCATATACTAGTTTTCTTACTACTACTTTAAAGTAGAGATTTTTTTTATAAAACTATCCTATTTGTTATTCATCCGGATGTCGGATGAGGTAAACATTATTTTTCAGAGTACATACTAACGTATTATCTCTCAACAGGATACTGTAACTTAAACATGGGTTACCATAAGGGGGGACGGTTATTTCTATAAGACCATTTACGGTGGTATATCACAGTGTATGGTTGAGGTGGGTAAAAGTTCTTAAAGCCGTGTGGAATAAGGGATACATGCTACACGGAAGATATGTGTTTCGTGAATTTCAATAGGATTTGGAAAACACTATCGGTGAGATAACACTATTCTGAAACTGTTCATGTATCCTTAATAAGAACTGGGGATGTTTCATTTCGACCTAGCTTTTACAACATACTTACATTCATTTATCATATGTTCGGTAAATAATATGTGATGTGAACCAGATATAATTTAAGAAGAACGTATATGGTCAGATTTAGGGATTAGATGGGAAACTTAGGGCAGGTTATAAGCAAAGGAATTGATGGTATTGGTTGAATCAGATTTTTTCCATTCAAAAATGAAAGGTACGTCTGTATTTTGTAAGACAAAAAAATAATATATATTTCCTCGCAGTCGACTGTGATGATCAAATGGTGAATGAACTCGTACATTCTCCTCTTCGTCTCGATGACGACATTCAACTTATTCATTGTATATCAAGAGATCGAGGACTGTTTCATTCTTTCATGATAGGATGACATTCCGTTTGATGACGCTCATTCTAGTATACATCTGAAGGTATCTACCCCGACTACATTCCACATAGCTGGCATTCCTAAAGAAGTCCAAATTTCTTCATGAAAGGGTGACATTCCATTTGATGAGGATCATTCTAGTATACATCTAAAGGTATCTACACTGACTACATTCCACATAGCTAGCATTCCTAAAGAATTCCACATAGCTGGCATTCCTAAAGCATTCCAAAGAGCTGGCATTCCTAAAGAATTCCTCAACTATGACATTTTAACAAAGGCTGCATTCTTCACATTCTTAACATTCATGCATAATGATGCCGTTCTCATTGTGATGTCATGCATGTCTATTAGCATAACACTAGGCTCATGAATATTCATAGGGCACCTGCGGAAGGGGCTGGAGGTATTAATTTACTCCTACTACTCTTTCTCGATTGCTTGTAGCTCACCTGGTTGTCTGGTTTGTTTACATGGCAGGAGTACTGTTGCGGGCGCAGATAACAAAACTAAAACCTTTTGAAGCAAATTGTGTGAGTATTGGGTGCTCTTGATGAGGAAAGACACGCTTACCCTTACACCTGATGTCATCACTGAGTGACTGAAACATATCTCCGCAAAGAAATTGTAATTTTATAAGAACAAGTCTGTATATAATGGTCAAGCTATAACAGCGGGCTCATTTAAACCAATCTTTGGTTGACATTCGGAACAACATCCTGGAACAGGCTGTTTTCAATCATCTGGTGTCTTGAGTGCGCCACCGCTGCCTCGCCTGTAACAACGCAAATGGTGGTCAAACCCGATATTGACATTGTTAATTGAGTTGTTACACCATCCCACTTTCTAGGGCGTGTCGCTTTGTGTCTTGTTACCAGGTTTTGTCAATAAATTCTTTAATAACATTAACATAACATTTACACACAACTTCATGTGTAGTTTTGATTTGGTGTTAACATTTTGTTCTTCTAAAAGTAATTTATCAAACATCCATAATATGCGCAAATGCGATTATCTCCAACGTGCAAACCTGAATAGATTATATGGACTTTTCTTAAGGGTCCATGGTTGGCGCTTTCATATTTGATTTCCTGCCTGTTTGCGCCAACTCTGCGTTTTTTGTCTTCCTCATATTAAAGCTATAACCACCAAATTTGAGGTTGACTTGGAGATGCATTTTTACCTTATAACAGTATAGGTAAGTTTAAGGTTTATAAAGAAAAAGACCTCTGGAATTTGGTGAATCAATATAGATAATAATCATCAAAATCGTAAGGGTATATAGTTACGGTTTCAGTTAGGAATCAAGTAGAAACACTTACGCTATCAGCCTTTCTTGACGTTGTCTGTTACGATATGAACGAACCTAAACTGAAATCGTCCTCACGATCATATACAGCTATGTTTTCACACATAAATTTCTTTTCGTCTGTTGAAATTTTTGCGAGAATACATATTTTAAGAGGCAGTCAAAATTGTATGCACAATTTTAAATTTTAAAACTGGATAAAGGTGGGAGATGAAATATTTACAGAAGCGTAGTAGGGCCTCGGTGAATCTTTTTTTGTCTAAGTATCTCCTACGTAGGACTGAATTTCTCCTACGTAGGACTTAGTATCTCCTACGTAGGACTTAGAATTGTCTAGAAATACGATCTCCTACGTAAGAGAGATACTTAGACAAAAAAAAATTCAACGTGGCCCTACTACGCTTCCGTAAATATTCAATTATATTTGCCAAAATGAGAAGTTATGTCCTCAACTAGGAAATGATTGCAACTCGGGAGATGAGGCTCAAGTAGGGACCGACCATTTGATATTCGGTTGTCGGTGGGATTTTGTATGGAGACTAGATACTTTTTCTTATAACCTATCGTTGGTTGTCCTTGTCATTCAGACAGTGTACGTGTTAAGAATTGGGTTTACGGTGGGAGGAGATGGGTGGGAAAGAGGTCTTCATTGTCGGTGCACGGGCAAGAACAGGTCTTCAGCAACGCATGCTGGCCGCAAAGGGAGACTAACTTTGTTGGTGCATGTCAACCCAACTGCATAGATCGATGCTCATGATGTCAATCACTGGATTGTCTGGTCCAGACTCGATTATTTAAAGACCGCCGTCATATAGCTGGAATATTGCTGTGTGTGGCTTTACGGATTGTGTAAACGGTGATTGAGCGAGTAATTATTGCTTAACGCCGCATGAGCAATATTGCAGGTATTCGCGGCGTAGATTGTATACACGTCATCCATTCAATCTGTCTGAGAAATACGATACCCAGGTGAACAGGAAGTAAAATAGCAGCGCTGGGTTGTGTGCGCCACCAGCGCACTGGGATATCACCTTGTGAGGACGGGCTGAAACACATTGCTTCTTGTCCTGATCCACAAACAGACCGTAAAGGTATTTCTCAAATACTTTAACTCACTCTGTGTTGTTCATGATCTATTAATCTTGTTGTTGTTGTTGTTGTTGAAAGCTATAGAACAGACTTTAAGTGTGTAGTCCGTAGACAGTATGCATTACGTAGATGCTTAACTGCGTTTTCGGAGAGCAACATTGTGCATATAATATATATCGGTTACTGGTACACATGAAGATTAACGTGAGTGTGTTAGATTTTACGCCGTTTTTAGCAATACTCCAGCAATATCACGGTAGGGGACACCAGGAATGGGCTTCACACATTGTACCCATGTGGGTGATCGACCCTGGGTCTTCGGCGTGACGCTTTAACCACTAAGCTACCCCACCGCCCTGAAAGATGTTCCTATCACCGTAGTCTGTATTGTTATATTGCAGTTGTCGGGTTGTCGTTGACGTGAACTCCTGGTCCATATTCAAAGCTAGACTTAACGCTTAGCATCTGAAAATATATAATTTTGATAAAACAAACAACTCCATTTCAATTGAAAAGGATGGGAGATGGAGATGGGAGATGACATGAACCCGAAAACAATCTAGACCAGACATTCCATTGTTTGACATCATGAGCATCGACACACGCAATCTCGATTCGATGTCATGCATCAACCATGTCAGCGAGCCTGACCACCCGATCCCGTTAGTCGCCTCGTACGACAAGCATGGTCGTCTTTTACGAGATGGGTTTCTTAAGACATATTCTACCCCGGATCTTCACGGGTTGATTTTTACATGTGATTGAGATAATATATGATGTGTACACTCGCAATGTACAAGAACGATGGAGGCCGATTGCTAAACCAGGATTTTCATTGTAGAAGGTAAGCGCTGCACAAGCTTTAATTGGGTCACTGGATTAAAGTTATTCATTGACCTTCCAGTTTATGTTTTGTGTATGAACGTGTGGCTAAGTATTATTCACATTCCTAATGTAAAGCGTTGTTGCCTAATGCCTTCTTGGTGTTTATCTTTGTGTGCTATGTCTAGGACGTGCTTGCATTTGTTCTCGGTGCAAAAAGAATTCTGGTGTGAGGTGAAAGTACATTCAACTTTTATTTTCACCATATATCAATCAAATTAAGCACCTCTGAACAAATGTCTTTTTCATGGAATCCGTTCTGCGCTCTATATTCAGTCTTCTTCCCGAGGCAAGGTCTTTAACTGACTGTAAAAATCCAGTGGATGTCGATTTCGTTACGCGATTTTGATTAGAATATGCATAGACTCGTTAGTCCAGCCTAAATGTGACTGCATAATTCCAGCCTAGTTCGGCAAGGGTGGAAACTGGGTTTTAATACTCAGTTTACTCATTTGCCTCGGGAAGATGTATTCAGTATGTTACTTGTGTGCGTTGTGTTGCTATGAAATGTAGCAGGGTGGAAGAACTTGACCATAGAGAAGGCACCGAACTGCTGGAACATACTTCATGTTATAGGAAATCCCCGGATGAGATTATTTGATCTGACTTATAGAAACATCTGTTCAAAATATATGTGATAACAGACTGCACGATACGTACAACTTCCAATGTGACTCTCAATTCATGTAAAGTTGCACCTCATTGTAACTTATACTTCTTCTTCTTTTGTGGAGGAATAAAAGCTGATTATTATTCCATTTTAAAAGTTAAAGAGAAGTGATTTGATGCAGAATTTCAAAGTTACCCAACGGAATTGCCAACGCTTTTTAACATAAACAACTGACCCCCATATATTGCTTATTAATGAGTGAGTAAGTGAGTTGGGTTTAGCGCCGCTTTTAACAATATCCCAGTTATATCGCGGCGTGTCCGCTTAATGTGGGAGAACAGCTCGAAGTGATGCAGGTCTCAGACGTTTACCACTTCGGTGAAACCCACGAGCACGGGTATGGTGCTGATCACAAACCTAGAAACATAATCGGGGCGAACCGGGATTCGAACCCACAATCATAGGTTTCTGGCGTGCCCAAGGGACGCAACTCTGCACAGCGAATCGCGGCGCCTTAGACGACTGGGCCACCCGTGCCCCCTCATAATGAGTATAAATTTATATATTTTCTTCATGACAGAAACATTCTGGACATATACATGGTATCTATGAAATCTTTATAATGGACAAAAAAAAATCCCTGCATGTGTATTTTAGTCTCATAACAAAATCAAAATATATAGAATAACTTAACCTATATTTCCCAATCCGCACATGTAAAAAGCTACACATGCTTCAATTGCTTTCTTTTTAAGTCGAATCTTACAACATGAATAGTTTGTCGGGGACCTGTTCTCACCCATCTTCCCTAGCCAAGAGAGTTAACTGACTTTAAAAGTCCAGTTTCCACCCTTGCCGAAATAGGCTGGAATTCCAGGTCGTAGCGCCACCAGTGGCTATTACGAGTTATGTCACCTCTAAGCCTCTCCTATGGACCAATCAGATTCCACCTCTCGTATCACTTGCATTTGCTTCAAACAAAATGGCGCTGCCCAGTCAAAACGATCTGATCGATAATCAAGATCTATATTGTGATAAAAGGGGTCTTAAATCGCGAAATGCATCAAATCACATGAGAACCTTGACTGAAAACATGAAAAGATTTGGAAAATATCTGATGACAACGCGTTGGCGGTGCACATGTTTTGCAAATCCTGCAATCGACCAAAATCGGCATGTCAGTTTACGAACCGGATTTCGATTTCGTTGTGCGATTTTGATTGGACTATGCATAGACTCGTCAGTCCAGACAAAATGTAACTCCGTTATACCAGCCTAGTTCGGCAAGGGTGGTAACTGGACTTTAATAGTCAGTTAACTCTCTTGCCTCGGGAAGATGATTCTCACCCGGAATTCCAACGGGGCTGTGAACAACGAATCTCTCTGAGGCACCTGATAGTTTCCTTTGCTTCAAAACTAGATGCTACTCATAACAGCGTGGACAATGGTGGTGGCAGTGATGTGGTCCACTGTCTGTGGTACTGACGTGACTCTGGATGAACGCTGGGTGGAGTTTAAGGAAGAGTACAATCGGATGTACACGAGAGAAGCCGAGGCAGCCAGGTAGGTTTGTTTGTTTGTTTGTTGTCTACCGCCACACTCAGCAATATCCCAGGCATATAACAATAGGACTTGAGGGACTGTTTACATCATCATTCCGTAATGACGAGTCCCCTCTTCTAGGGCGATATGGACGTCCCGTGGGCACGCCAGAACCCTCTGATTGTTAACAAGAAGCACTCTGTTTTAGCCCGTTGTTCGAATCCCGGTTTACCCCGATTATGTGTCTAGGGTTGTCAGCACCATACCCGTGCTCGTGGGTTTCACCGACGTGATAAACGTCTGAGACCTGCATCACTTCGGACTTTCCTCCCACATTAAGCCAAAGCCGCGTAAAACCAAACTCACTCACTCACGCATATCGCTGGCAAAGGTGTGGGTCGCTAACTGACCTATACCAGGTGGGCCATGGAAGCGATGTGCTTTTCGCGACAAATAACCGTTGAACCGAGGTTCGCTCCCCTCTCGTCCGACCTTGGTGCTTTGCGTGTGCTGGGGTCGTTAAGAAGAGTGAGTGAGTGAGTGAGTTTGGTTTTACGCCGCTTTTAGCAATATTCCAGCAATATCACGGTAGGGGACACCAGAAATGGGCTTCATGCATTTGTCTGCGCACTGGGCCGGCACCCTTTGGTGCCTACATTTCACAATGGGGTAAAGTTTAATTTCGGGTACACTTTAATTTATGAGGGGAATTCAAACAGCGTCACACGACTCAAAGTTACATATTCAAGGCCTCAGAGAAGTTGATAAAAATGTTTTATGCTGGACATATCTAAATTTGACTCATCAATACGATGTCTGATGCAATTTCCCATTTTCATTGTATGTTCCCCTGTTTGTTAAAATTAATAATTGACTTGCCTTTGCATGTGACGGGTGCCACCGGTGGGCCAGGATACGCTAACCTTTTCGCGAATACCTGGTATCATCACTAACTGATAGTGATTTATAAACACATGCTCATTATGCAGTCAGTAAGTGAGTGAGTATGGTTTTAAGCCGCTTTGAGCAATATTCCAGCAATATCACGGCGGGGGACACCAGAAATGGGCTTCACACATTATACCCATGTCGGGAATCGAACCCGGGTCTTCGGCGTGACGAGCAAACGCT